>NW_009945155.1:0-16226 GCF_000696875.1 Nestor notabilis | reverse complement strand
CTTTCCCTTCTCTGACAGATAGACCCCATCAGCCCCCAGCAGACCAGGTTTCTCAAAGGGACCCCCACGGTAGAAGTAGCCGAAGCCTGGCTGTAGCACCAATCCTGTTGGTTTGCAGGATTCAACTGGCCCTTTCAAACCCCTTCCCTTTGACCAGAAGGATTGCTGAAAAAACTGCGTGGCTTCAGAACCCTTTACTGCCACACTCAGGGCTCTGTAATAATACCTCTTGATACCCCTCAGACTGCTCCTCACTGATGCCCACGTGAAACAACAGCAGCAGATAATAGTGGACTGCAGGAGGCTTGGTACTGTCTCCATTACACCCCTGGTATATGAGCCCCTGGCAAAGCACACCCCCCTAGAGAGCATGTCAGGTCAGCAAAGGGGTGCCTCTGTACCTCCTGCTACTATCACCCATCACCTTCTCTTAGTCATGCTGGTTGTTACACAGGCAGCAGATCAGGCTGCATTACTCAGCTCCAGCATCTCTCCTGATGCAACAGGCCTTTCATCTTCAGTCTGCAGAGTGGTGAAGCAGTTCTGCAAGTGCACCTCAGGCTTTGGGGGAAGTCTTTTCCTCCTGCTGGTGCTTGCTGTTGCAAACTTCCATTCTTCTGCATTATTGCACCCCCCTTCTGTATGTACCACTAGGGGAGTTTCTGGCTGTTTGGCCATGGGCTGTGGGTCCACTGCAGACTGTGCTTGGAACCAGCTATCTAATGCCTTCTCATCCTCCTTGATGTTAAACAGCCCTCCCAGCATCTCCTGCAGCCCAGACACCCACTGCAGGAGGTGCTCCAGCTGGGCACACAGACTGAAGGCAGGTCTGCTGCCTGTCCCTGTCCCAGGAGACACCTCTAGGCACTTCTTGCAATCCTAGGTCTGCACTGCAGCCTCTCCCTTCAGCAGACACCTCCACCCAGACATGGAGTTAACTTCTTCAAGACAGCCCCTGATGCCATTTTACACCCCGTGTTTGTCCAAAGAATGATGGGTGACATAGTAACCTGTCTTTTACAACTGCTGAGTACAACTCAAAAACAGCAAGCACAAGCTTTGCCCTGCAGCACCTTTGCTGATGGCAGCCTTCGGTGAAAGGGAGCTGCATCTCTTTGTGAGGTCCAGCTGTCTAACAGAGCTTTGCTCAGACCTGTGAAGCTCCCAAGGTCCCTTAAACCCATTAATTTGAGTAGGTATTGCACTGGATTAGGCCAGTAGCCAACTAGCCAGTAGGTCAGTCAGCCAGTGTTAGCAGCAGACCCCCCGCTTTCTCTTCACTCTCCCAGCTGCAGCATCATTCCACGACTGCTAGTGTAAACTATTCTGTAGGCTAGACTGAAAACATGCTTATGTGTTATTTCTGTGTCAATCACCACCTCCCCTTTTCTGATATGCACAAGGACATATCAGTATAAGGAGGGAAAAGGAATTGTTTAGGGTGGGACAAAGCGTAACTAGGGGCAATGGGAGGAAACAGAGCAGAGAAACGTCTAGGCTGACTATCAAGAAAAACATCCTAACATTGAAGCCCAAAAGGGCTGTTTAACGATCTCCCAAAGGAAGTACTGGAAGCCTTTATCAATGACTCATTTCAAGCCCTGAAGGACAAAGCTCTGAGTGTGGGGAATAGTCATGTGTTGGCAGGGCATGAAGGGTCT
Organism: Nestor notabilis; assembly: GCF_000696875.1. NCBI lineage: Eukaryota > Metazoa > Chordata > Aves > Psittaciformes > Psittacidae > Nestor > Nestor notabilis. Next base: position 14,565 of record NW_009945155.1, on the reverse strand, counting down.
TTCCCATTCCTCCTTGCTGACTCTGTGCCCTCACCCTTCTGAAAGAAACAGGGTCTGAAAAACATGATGTGAGCAGAGTTTTCCTAACACACACACACACAAAAAGAAAAACAACATCCTTAAGTGATTCTTTGAGATTGGGAGCCTGGGAAATGCTTTTTAAATTAGCTTCTATAACATGACAGAAGATAACAAGTTTTAGAGTAATTTTTTATTTCTTTGTCAGCCACACTGCCAGAGCATGTGTCTATCCTGGCAGCAGCTTTCTCACAAATTAATGAAACATCAAGGTTGCACTGCCAGCCAGATTGGAGTCATGTATTTCCAGGAGAGAGCCTGAACTGGCACATCCTCAGCTGCAACAAATCAATTAAGTTCCCTTGATTTCAGCACAGAGGGTCTGGCCCATTTCGTGTTGGAACAGAAATATTGCTTTCATTTTACTGAGAGCTGGAATATTTAAAATTTAATTGTTGTTAAAATTTAAAATCCCTATTTAATTTAACATTCCCTTTGCAGTTTCTTTTAGTGATAGTGTCTAATGTCATTTCTGCTCTAAAACATTGAGACGATACATTTCCCCGAGACCACCACATCAGGGTTTGCAGGTCTTTGGTGTCCTTTGGCCAGCAGGCACGATCTGCCTTTGGTTATTTTGCTGATCACAGTTTCTCACTCCTGTGTGTTAAATAACTGTAATAAGAATAAATAGCATTAAGTGTTAGCCACGGCTTACCACATTCCCCAAATCCCTGGAAAGCAGCAGCATGCCTCAGTGCTGGGAGGGAGTGAAAACAGGATGGAAAAGGACCCCTTTGCCTATGGAAAAGCATTGGCAGTGGCTTTGAGGCTCAGACAAATGGCTGTGAAGACAAATCTTGCTTCTTGCCAGCATGGCCCAGCCCTGCGTGCACTGTGTGTGTGCTAGAGGCTTCAGTTTGGGAACGGGGGATTCTCCCAGCTTCCTAGACAGACTTCAGGCCCTCAGGACATGTTAAAGGGCTGTTGAAATGCTTACATTGGTAGGGAGTTTGACCACAGCTGTGATGAGAAGCCTGATGTCTGACCATGTGAACCCTGGCATGCCCTGGTGTGTCTTGCTGTGTCTCAGATTGACAGGTGGGTGTTTGTCTTATTAAAAGTTACTTCATCCCATCTGGTCCCCAGTTACTTGGGTACTGAGGCTGGCACCAGTGAAGAAGAAAATCCTCATCTCCCTCAGCCCATGGTTGTGAGGGAAGGGGCTGTCCCAGCAGCTAAAGAAAAAAGCAATAGAGAAGAGGCAACGGTGTCCAGAGACAGGGAGTAAGGAAAGGAGACCAGGGCTTAAAGCAACCAAGAGAAATGAGGGTTAAAGAGATCTTGAAGGGGCTAGGGATGTGTTGGGAGACCAGGGCGGCTCTAGCACCTGTGTATGTCCCCTGCAGCTATGCCCATGCCCACAGGGAGAGCTGCACCCCAGCAGGCAGCGCCACATTCTAGGTCGGGCCACATCTGTTCAGTTCACCGCTTGCCTTCTCGTAAAGATGGGAGATTTGGCGCTTCCAACTTGCAACTGGTTTTGTAATTTGGCAAAGACTCTAACAAGAAATGCCCTAAACAACCCCAAGCACGTCATTACAAAGTGTTAGAGCACATGCATTAGCGCCTCACTACAAAGTGCAGCTGAAAGCCAACTTTCCAGCGTCATTTTCCTGTGCATCTGCCAAGCGGTGCATGGAAAGAACCATCTGCAGCATCTTACAGGGGCATTTCCCGGTCACAGCTTCCAAAGGGTAACTAAAAACCTAGTTCTGTAAAACATACGCCATTGCCCCAAAGGGCCTGAGTTTTAACAAGAGTACAAGTTAAAGCTGAAAGAACAAGTGATGACTCCCAATGTTTGGTCTGCTCTGCCTGTGTCTGAAGCTAATCAGCCCGCTTGGCAAAATTAACATCTCCCAAGTACTTTGTAATCCTATTTATATTTTAAGAATTTATCTTTAAGGAATTAATAGCATGTCTGTCAGGCACTGTTCATTAAACATTTTTTGGAACAGGCGATATCTTGGATCACCGAGATCCTGATGATGCTTACATTTTACTATCAAGATGACTGATTACCCATGGGAACAAGCGATCAAGAGAAACAGTGCATTGCCCATCACTGGGAACCACTGGTCCAGACTGCACACCTTTCTGGGATGCAGGCTTTTGCCAGGCATATCTTGTGCAGCTCAGAAGAAAAATGTCTGGATGAAAGTCTATACACAAGAGGCCAGACTACATGATCTAATGATCCCTTTTGGCCTTAAAATCTTGAATCAGTGAGTTGAAAACTATGAAAAAGAGTCCCCAGCTGTAGGAATGAATTGGCTCAATTGCAAATAGGTCAACTAAACTCAAAACTGACGACCTCCTGGATCATCTTTGAAGTTATAAATTGGATTGAAAGGGATGTAGGTATAATTAACTTCTCCTGTATTTTCAAGCTAGCACAAAATTTCTCACCCCTTGTCCGACACTCTGGTGTAATGTTCCTGTGCTCCCCTAAAAGGCTGATACATTATTTTCCATATCTCTCTGCAAAGGTAGTCTCCAGTTAGACTGCAACGTTATGAGCACAAGGCTGGACTGACCAAGTGAAAGCCCCCATCCTGCTGTGGGCAGGCAGCAGACACAGATGTCCCTTCCAGGTGTTAAGCCAGGTAATTCTTGTGGTGAGCAAAGGAGGGAGGCAGGAGGGACTCTCCAGCACAGGTTGTGCCCCTCCAGCTCAGGCTGAGCTGTGTCCAAAGGTCCGGTTCACCCAGTGACGTGGTGGTGGCCATTTGCAGGGCCAAATGCTTGCAGGTAAACCTCTCTGCTTCATGTGAAAGACACATGGAGTAGATGGTAGCCAGGCACCTCCTCACACCCTTTATCCTGCTTCCTGCATGGGGTTATACACAGATCCAGGTGGAGCAGGTCCCCCAGCCTGTGTAGTGATTGCCACGCCACAGCAACACAAAGCCTGTTGTCTGCATGATGCTCCTGTGGGAAGGGCTCTGGTTAGTGATGCACCATTGGGCTTAATGTAGAGGGATTGCAGGGCCTGGGGGGAGGGAATTCTTTTATTTTCCATGAGTATCTGTACCTGGGCCATTAACACTCATGTAAGGACTATGATAGAAATTTCGTTTCTTCAGCACTACAAATTAATTACATGTTCAGCATGAGAGCAGGACAGGGATAAATTTGAGCAAGCCCAGTTTAACACCTCCCAGCATCACCCCAGCTTCTTTGCCTTGTTTCTTGTTGCTGGGGCCTTGAATCTCTTTGCCTGCACACTGACTCCTCTCTTGCCTTCCTTTCTTCTCTTCCTTCTCCTCTCCCACTCCTGACACGTATCCCACCCCACCACTCTCATCTGCTCCTTTTCTTCTCACAGCTTCACATCCTCTCTTCCCCTCACCCTTTTACCATTTCTTCCGGTATCCCATCTCTCTTTAAAACACAACTGGCTGTTCCAAAATACTAGCAATTGGGTTTTAGAAAAATCAAATACTGCCGGAACCAAGCCAGTCGCTGAGCTACTTTTCTGCTTGGAAAATGACAGCCACGTAGGAGTAATGCTGCTAAAGAGCCTTCTGCCACAGCACATGGGGTTGTGACATAAGTCCCTCGGAATTAAGTGGGGCTACATTTGGTAGTGCCCAAAGACAAGACCCCGGAGGGCGCAGGTCTGGTGCCCCTGCCCAGAGCTGAGCGCGGCTCCCATGTGAACAGTGCCATCTTTTGGATAAGGTGGAAAACTGTACTAACCTCCCGCTGCCATCGGAAAGCTCTCCATGCAAACCTCCCAGAGAAAAAGGCGGGGGCTTTCCCCCCTTGCTCTCACCCAGACCGCTGCCTCAATTCCCCCTCAAGTTTTTATCAGGAAAAGTTATTCTTCCCTTCAAATTCAGAAGTGCTCAGTGGTGTCTGCACGGCATCCAGCAGTGCTGCCTCGGTCCAGTCAACTGCATTTCAGTGGTATAGCGCACAGAAAAACACTTTGAAGGCCATCTTTCCACAGGCACTGGGGTGCCTGATGAAAGCCACTGCAGCTTGTGAACATACCTCCCAATGACTGACAGTCTCACTGAACGCAGAAGCAGCAGCACGGATGAAAAGGGAGCAGCAGTTCCAGGATATATACGTGCTGCAACGCGCTCTAGGGCTGAATAAAGGGAAAAGGCTAAAAAACAGAAATGCCCTGGATGCAGTCTTATACTGCTCCATGTAGTACTCAAGTGACACTGTCATAGAAATGAATACTGCATCTGCACTGGAACTGCGGTTTTAAAATCCAGAGAAACATCCCGATTCCTGAAGGGGCCTTAGCTGAGAATACGCTCATCCTCAGTAGTCATGCTGATGTTTTTTGTGTCTGAGCCAAGATTCTGTAAGTCTAAGTCAGCCCTGTCTCCTGTGCCTAATAATATGAAGCAAGAAATAGCCCAGCCTTATAAAAACTGTGGGGTTTGGCCTCAGCCTACATTGATTATCTAGCTCATAAATGAAGCCCAAATTTCTGGTTCTTGTCCAAACAACAATCGTCTTGGACCTCCATGCCTACAAATCAGACTGGCAGATATTATCTGTTCTGAGTTTGTTCAGGCTCACACTTCTCAGTTTAAGCTGAGCTTCCTTTTGTTTATGCACAATTTTCTTTTTTCCAGTTGCATGCTCTTCACAGAATCAAAATACTCACTGACTTCCATAGATATTCTCTGGTCAAACCATACTGCTACAGAATTAATGGCAAAATGATGCTAATTTTTTTGTAATCAAGATTTCTCCACTGGGAAACTAGTCTCCTAAGTAGCTGCGAGAACACAGTGCTATAGGAAACCAGAACTAACTAAGCAATGCAATTAAGATGATGTTCCGCTACCCACCTAAGTAACCCCACAAATGGGAGATGAACAGAGACATCTGAGCTACTTTTATCAGCTCAGTCAGGAGAAAGGGGAACTAACTAGCTCTGGTCACCCCTGCATGCCAGCCTCTATCATCAACCTGCAGCAAGTATCGTTTCAGCCCATGATTGCTCTTATTGAAATCAGCATAAATAAGGGTGGCAGAACATAGACCAGAGTGCTGTTGCCCTGCGTGGAAGCCTTGAACAGCTTCCCCATCTTTGCACTGCTGAAAATTACAGCCACTGACTGTCTTCAATGACTGCACCCAGATGAGAGTTTCCATCTCCTACTTGGCAACTGTCACACCTGGAACCCATTTATGCCACTAAAATACCATTTGTAGGTTTAAATGCTGTATATAAATGCTGTATTGAAATGGTGCTTCTAGTTATGCCAAATTAAGCATGTGCTTTTGAAGAAGTGAAACAGAACCATAGCAAGCTTTACATTGCTGGGTATTGATGGGAGGATTTTGGTCCCATAGGTCAGTCTGCCCTTGTGAAGGCTGCTTGATACTAGGCCCTCTCTCAGCACACTAGTGGCAGAAGGACAACCCTGTTTGGAAGGCTGGTTCACCTTCTTATCCCTCTTTCTCTGCCACATGGAGCTCAAGCTCTCCAGAGACAAGGGCGGAAAGCGCCTTCCCTCAGCATGGTAGCATGGACAGAAAGCTCTTGACCATGGGTTACTTTCCATGCATCTGGAGAACTCTTGGATGGGGAGATGGCCACTGCCCAGGTTGAATTCATTTTCTGGGGACTGAACAGCAAGGAAGGGACAAAGCGATCACCAAATGGGGAATGTGGATCAGTAGGTGGGGGGCACTGGTGCTTGTGAAAGGAAGAGTCTCTACTGCAAGGCAGGCTTGATCAGCTGGGCAGAGTACTTGTCCCAGGGCACTGAGAGCTTCTGCTCTATCTGGGCAACTGAGACCTCACGAAATACCCTATGAGTGACAGAGCTAAGAGCTCTTTAGTGTACTTTAAGTGAAGCCCTCAAAATGGTGGGGAAATGCCTGTGCTATTATATATGCACTATTATGCTCTCTATGCTGTTTTCTTTGTGTGCTGGCTGAGGTACTTTTTGATCCCACAGAAAAATGGATGCACCTATCCAGCTTTACAGGTCCCTGCAGAGGTGGGGTTTATGCGGGGATGCTCTCAGAGGTGATGTTCTGAAGCCACATCATGTGAGTAAGTGGGGGAGAAAACCAGTCCAGCAAAAGGAACTTTACTAGGTGGCCATGACAGATGTATTGAATTATTCAAGCTTAAACTAATACAAACTTTCCATGTCAGACATTATGCGTTTCACTTCATATGGACTAAAGTGTTTTGGACGGTGTCTCTTTAACGTGCTGCTGAAGTTTGCACATGCAGATGTGCTGCTAAAATAATTCTGTGTAAGGGGGAAACTATGAGCAGCTGAGGGAGGAAGTAACACTTCTGAAAAATAAAATCTGCTTCAGAAACTGGTGCATGCTTTGAAAAGACAAAATGTTTTATCACTGAGGATTTCTGGCCTTCGACTACGTGCCAATCTGAATCCAGTTTTGCAATTTCCACTTGACCATATCAACTCTTACTCTCAGTGGAATTTTTGTCTGAGTGGAAACAGGAGCATTGGGCCCTTTGACAGCAGAGTCGTTCCTCCCCCAGAAAGAGCCTGAGTGGTAGGGTAACACAGGGATTTTTCCTAGGAACGTGACATTGTGAATGTCCACATCTATTTAGCAAATAGGTTTACCCCGATGATGCACCTTATGCATTTTTGGCCCTGTTTCTTCAAGACTCCTATTTAACTTCCTGCTTACAAGCAGCCTCCTTGAAATTAATCTTAGTGTGTGCCTGCGTATTTTGCAGGACAAAGGTCAATATTTTCATAGCCCCAAGCCCAAATAATGGGTTTTTGCTCTGTAAGCCACTGCGCTCTCAAGCTAAATGCTATCAATTCAGCTGATGGAGTTAACAGCAAAAAATGTAGAAGGAAACAGAGCTGGCAAAATAGCTTGTGATTATTATCTGAGGGCTGGGTGGAGTACCTATTGGAGAGGCAGCAGCTGGGAGCCGGCGTATCCAGAATAGAGAAGCTGACATTACAGAACTTCTTTCCCTGTTAAATGCTTTGGTTTTCTCTGAACTTCCTAACTTCCTGGGGGCTGGTGGCAGCTATGTGACCTGCAAACCCTGGGGAGACCGGTCCCAGCTTTTAGATCAAGAGACTCAAAGTGACAGAGTATAACAAATGCTTTTTTTAAGGAATGCACTTTGAATTATTCATTTGCGTGTTACTGAAATCTGTTTTGTTCCTCACTGGAACTACGAGGAACTCTAATTACAAGTATTTAAAACACACATAAATCACCTTGCCAGCCATGATGAATGCTGCTTGTAAAGCCTAGGAGTATTATTCCTGCAACTGCAGCCAAGAAACCTTAACAGACCACCTGGTGGTGAGATGCAAAATGATCACTAACATGTTATGAATAATCTGAATTCCAGTGAAAGTAGGCGATACTTCTGTAGTGCCCTGGAAATCTCTAGACATCTTCTGCCCTATGCTACACACCTAATGCCAATTCCTTAGGGGTGCAGCTGGGTTCATTTTTAACTAGACATTTGGGGAACCATCAAGGTACTGGGAGGACAGTGACCTGGCTTTGGGTGGCTGTCCAAAGCTTTGCTGTCCAAATGCCATGGGAGCACCATACCTGGCTTCCCCTGGCTCCCCACCCCTTGTCCCTTTCTTGCCAGCCTTGAGAAGGCATTTTGTGACATCCCCACCCATACGCAGTGGTTGCGCTGGGGACAAAATGACAACGTAGAACATAAGCACCGACATACCACGTCTCCACAGGCAGTGGTGATGTTGATAGAGGCAGACTTCTGAAAGTACATGACGGACTTCAAATGCCAGATTACTTTTTGAACCCTAAATAAGCCTGCTTAGACTGCTGCTTTTGCTTTTTACAGCTGCAAATTTCACTCCTTGCAAACACATCCTGTGATCTTTCACTTAGTTCAAAGCTGTGGTAGTTGTGTGCTTGCATCTCAGACACGCTGTCTTCCAAAAGCCTCAAAATGGCCTAAAGCAAAGGCCTGTGGAGGCTGAGGAAAAAGCTATGTGATACAAAAAGGTATCTCGGTCGGGTTGCAATCGGAAGCAAAATGATAGTGCTGGGCTGCATTCGGGTGCTCTCTGGCAACGAGCAGCTGGGGGCAGTAAACACCGCTCAGATGAGCCGGAGCCTCAGGTCCTACCTTTACAAGTGGCTGTCTGGGGGAGGAACAGCCCACAGAAACCCATGCCGGGGGCATATAAGGTCTGTGAAATTCTCCAGGCTTCGAACTACACAGGGCAAGAGTGGAGCCTAGACTTCGTTTGATATAGGAAAGGATGGGACCTACTTAGGCTGTGTACAGTGCCAAGGAACGAACGGCTACCTGCTAGTCCCTCGATATGTGGCTTCAAATGAAGATCCTGTGGCATTGTAAGGTGTGTTACTCAACCGCTGTTCGGACTGGGACCACAGGGACAGGGGCAGAGGCATCCCTCCACCACCAGTGAGTGTCGGCCAGCTGGTATTTGCAGTTTTACACTGCAAATGTGTCAAGCTAAACTTCACAAAAGTTTCTGAGGGCTTTTTCTGGGGCAGACTGTGCTTCCTCAGCAGTTTTGAAAGCGCCATGGAGACTTTGACAGTGCTAAGCAGCCACGGGCACTGCTTGAAAGCCCTCTTCTGCTCTGCATTAGCACTTCAGTAGGGAAGGGCTGCAGGAGAGGTTTACCCGCTGCAGCTCCTCAGGCCCAGCACAAGCTCCATCTCTCTCATCTGTGAATTTGCAGGTCCATAACTTTCTTTCAGAAGTGACTTGGCACACCCGCTCGGTGCAACAAGGACTTCCAAAGGATGCAGTTGCGTTCTGCAGAAGCATCTGCACCAAGCATTTGCCAAAGCAGAGGTCAGGGTTGCTCTGCTTTCTGCAGAAAGACTGCAGATTGAGTGACAGCCCCTGAGATCACCTCAGGATGGCATCAGACATGGTGCGTCATGTGGTACCATTATGCCTTCCCTAGCAAAATACTCCAAGAAATCATTCATGTTGGCAGTATCTGTAGTAGCAAGAGCATCAGCCAGGGCCTGTTGTCTGGCCCTGAGGTCAAACAAGTGTATGCAGAGCTCAGCTCATGTCCTCGGGGCTGACCTCATTTTTTCCCCAGGACAGGGTGAGCTCACTCTTTCTGCGGTCAGGACCAGCCCCAGAGGCCAACTGGGAGAACCCTGGATGTCACAGGCCAAAACTGTGGCAGGGAACATGCTAACAGATAAAAAGCATGGGGGGCTGCATGTTGCTGCTTGAGGCCGTGCCCTGACCCTCTTTAGTTTACTGCTGTAGATATCATCACTGGAAATCAGAGGAGCTGACTGAAGTGATGCTCTGCTCATTTGAAAATGAAGCAAAAGCTTAAATTCTTATCTGTTCCCCCAGCAAACTGCCAGCCTATGAAGGCTGGCTGGGGACAGCTTTCCTGTGCTACATGGCTGTGTAGTCTCACCTCTGCCCTGGCCCCTCTCTGCCTCTCCTCCCTGAACGCTCACCGAACAGATGGGAAACACGACAGGGGCATTGTGCACAGCAAGGCTCATCTCTCAAAGCCCAGGAAAGATGGCAGCTTTACAGTTCCATGCTATTTACAGAGGAGCTTGCCATGGCCTCCCTGCTGCACCAGGGTTGTGTTGTGTCGTGTGGCTGAATCCAATCCCTCCAGTTGAGCTGCATCTCTATGTAATCCTGCTGGCTGCACGGGCAGCCAGAGTTCAGAGCCTAGCCAAGCTGCTTCCCTTGGATGACAAAGGTGTGAGTCAGTTACAAGCTTGGTGTAACCTACTTATTTAAAAAGACTTTATACAAAAAAGATTTTTTTCCCTCTTTGGCTATGGCAGACACTTCCAGCAGGAAGAAGCCTGCTTGTTCTGAACTCGCAACAAGGTCCCCCAGCTCTGATGAGGCCTCTCTTCTCTTTTTCTTTACAGGATCCAGTCGGACAATTGCAATCCACGGAGTTAGCAGTGAGCCACACATGCTCATTTGCACTTTCCAAATTGCAGTATATGCCTGAGGCAGAGCTATAGCTGCAGGAGTCGGGCTGTGGGCAAGATCATATCGTAGCTACCTACAAGTCTAAAGTTGTGAGCCCTCCAAAAAACCCACACCCTTTCAGTTTCCACCTAACTCTAGAGGCATGAATGCTCATTCTTAACCTTACTTTTTCCTAAGCACTGCGTCTGTGTGATCTATGTAGTCCAGCAGACCAAGTCTCCCCCGCTACCGTGTGCTAGGTATCGAAATGACATAACAGGGCAGGGTTTCAGACATGCCAAGGCCACATTCATTTGCCTAAATGTAGTCACGTAGTGCTATTTTAAGCACGTTCGTCTACCCTGCCCAGCCTCTAACTGGCTGCCTTATACATCCTACAATACCCAAAACACCCGTACGGGCCTGGCACGTCTGACACGCAACCCATCGGAGTCCCACGCCCTTCTGGACTGGCAGGGAAGGGCTGAGCGGGATACACGCATATGCCTAAAATAGTACTAGTCACCTCTGCTTGGGCAGCTAAATCCTTCCCACCACCATCTTCAGTGTTTCCCTGACTGATCTGCACAGTCCTGCTCGTCCAGCTGCTAGGGTCTTACTAGTGGAGCTAATTTTCCAAGTCAGTGCAATTTTAATTTACCAGAGTTGCACCTGGTTAGGGCTGGTTATTTATTGTTTCAGCAAGAGCAGGACTTGATGAAATGTTCAAAGCCATATATAATGAAGTTCAGGATAACCTGGCATGCACAAGAGCATTGAGCAGTACAGAAATGCCAAAAGCAATATAGGATTGATAGGACTTGGCTGGCTGCACCATGTGACTACTTGCAGATCATGTACCTGAATACTTACGGCGCTGCATCTTGAGTGGTCATTCATTATAGCACAAAATGAGTGTAAGCATTAGCAGTCAGCCTTAGAAGTACTTCATAGCAACTTTGCACTGGAATGAATGACTGTAAAAGCATGTTAACATTTGGTACTTTTAATCTACTACTGCAGCAAGATCTTCCTACCTTAATGTTTGTGTTTTCTCACAATCAGGTTCCAATTATATTTGCCTTTTGGGGGAAAACTGGTGATCTCTGGATATGCCTGTACACACAGGTAAAGCAACAAACTTGCCTTGACGATTACATCATGTAAGTAGGTTTTGGTTCCAATGCTCCCATCGTGCAAAAAGTATTTCATTACAGAAACCAACAACCGTTGGGATAGAAAGAGCAATCAGACTTATGGTCTAGGTAGGTTACAGCCAGTGAGATAGGGCAGCTCCATGGGTACCATGGTGCTCATTCTATGGTAGAGCTGCTCCAAAAGGCTTTTGGAACTTTGACATCAGCAAGAAGCAACGGGAAAACCAGACAGGTATGCAAGAATGGCTCTCCCTTTTTTAACCCACCTTGTTAAGCCAGGCTGACTTTTACTGCTGGGATAGAGGGTCTGTGTTCGACACGTGAAAACGCGTCAGCACCCGGTGGTTGCGTACAGTGAGTTTGAGCACTGGAGTGCAAGGATTCAAATCCACCTCCAGACACAACACTGCCACCGTTACACGTGTCAGACCCCTCAAAAGTCAAGAAGACTTGAAGGCCCACTGGAGCACTGACCAGCCTGCCCCAGGCCCTTGTGGGGCAGCAGGAGGGAAAGGTCCGTGCACAGAGAGGGGTTTGTGCCTCCGGCAGCTTTTCAGGCACCTACCCAGTCCTTAGCTCCATCAGTGTCTCCTGATGGTGCTGGGACTTTGCAAGCAGCCGGGCGGGCAGGCAGGGCGGGGGTGTTGTGGGGTTATGGTAAGGAGTCCTACAGAGGCTGGCCCTGTGTCTTGGGGATGCAAAGACAGAATACTAAAGGGAACATTAAAGGTTCGAACTCTTCTCCCTGCCCAGTGAAAAGGTGAAACCGGAGGAGGGGAAGGAGTATGACCTGCAGGTTTTAACTGTTATCTTCTAATACAAGAACCCAGTTGTACACTGGGCTGTTGTCATGGTTTAACCGCCCATTATCTGCTTTTCTCTGTCATGCAAATGTAACAGAGCCGAGCAATGTTAATATGACAACTGAAACCTGCGGCCTGCGGTTCTCCGCTTTTCTCATTTCCTTTTTCTTTTTACTCTGCATTTCCTTCTCTCACCCTCAGTTGTACAAGCCCTCTGACAACCTGTCAAGCTCAGACAAGCCACTGGGGCTGAAGCAAACACAGTGCTTCCAGGTTACAACAGCAGCAACCACTTGGCTATTATATTATCACATCAAGCAGCGTGCTGAAATCCTACTTGACCACCCCCTCCAGCTCCCTCGTTGTGCCACACACCCCCGCTTTATCCCAGCAGTGCCTGCACGGGAGCTGTGCAGCAGCACCTTTGCTCGCTGCAGGTCAAGGCACCCTCCTTTGGATAGACCTGCTGGAGCCCAGCAATGCCTTGCCTCTGAGTGCGTCCCTGGAGAAGGGTCACAGGAAAGCCGGTAGGGCATATTTTCAGACTAATAAGACAAAACACTGAACACGGGCAGTATTTATGCTCTTCTCACATTTTGTGGTCTAAAAAGTGGAATTTATTACTGTTGCTGTTAATGATAATAAAAGTAGGTCCTGATGCAGCATCCCCTATGCAGATCAAGCCTACATCTGTCACATAAGTAGGACTCCTCTGCCCTGTGAGATGCTGGATGTGTGATTAAATCTTCTTCCAGCTTGAAACCTGTTTTCTGAGAGCCACTTTCCCCAAAAGAGTGAAGAACAGCAAAAGAGAGAGGGACGGAGGAGCAGCAGCCACTCTTCCCTGTTCGTTTACAGCAAAGCTCTTCTTGTGAATGGCAAAGAGTCTTCACATTGAAGATCAAATAGCAAGGGAGCTCTAGATGTGTTTAAATAAAGCTAGGTTTAATTAGAGCTGTTCAAAAATTAAATGCAGAAAGAGAGTGTATTTATGTTTGCACTCAGAAATATATTAGATCCTCAGGCAGATCTAGGTCAGCACAGCTCGTCAAATTACTGAGAAGCGCAGCGTGTGGGAAAGTATTCGGTTTTCAGCGCGAGCAGTTTAACTCCTGTAAGTGCTGCAATACCTACACCCCCAACACTGGCCTTTGGTATGGTAGCACAGCCAGGGCCAAGAACCCACAGATCTTGAATTATCATTCATACAACAGATTCTGGCTTGGTTTGCATTTTGGTTTGGCTTCTTTCTCTCTCCCTCCTTGTGTCTCCTTTATAGCTACCACAATGCATCTTCCTGCATGGGCGAGAGATCCAAAAACATTTTCCTTTTTTTTATTCAAAGCTGAGACTCTGTTATAAATCTGATTCAGAGTGTCATAGGTCTAAGAAAAACACCCAGTATGTGAACCTTGAGATAAATCCCCATATACTGGCAACTCCAAGTTGCATTGCTAAGCTACGGAAAAAATGAAAAAAAAAAAGAAAAAAAAAAAAGGAAAAAAGAGGGGGAAGAGAAAAAGGTATTTTGTTTCCTAAGAAATATTCAGGCTTTTGATCATGCTTCCTGCCTTCCAAGAGCCAGTCTGCAGGTCTAGACTCTGCCTGGGGAAACCAAGCTGCTTACCACTGTATCACTATTTATGTGGATCACCTTGGTTCAGTGAGGCCAGGACCAGCTGTGGCAGATGTTGCACAAGTCCAGCAGCATGGTGGTAATTTGGATGTGCTACAAACCACAGGGCTGGGTAAGGCCAAGTATTTTCCACGGATGGGCTTTGTGATCAGCTGAGCTTGAGGTAAGGCCACATAGCTGTGGTGGGGCTCAGGAGATCCATCCTGTGGGCCTGAAAGGATCTTCCTGGCAAAGGGGGGAGGGTCTGTGCTTCGCTAAGGAATAAGGGCAACACTGTAAATTCCAGGAGCTGCCGAAATTCCAGATTTTCACACCAAGGAATCACAACATTTTCTTTTTATTTCATAGTGAATCAGCAAGAAGCCAACAGCAGTCTGCATTCTTAATCTGGCCTCCTTTAAAATAAAACACTTGACTTACAGAAACGCTAACAGGAGTTATTTGAATAGCCTCTTGGACTATAAAAAAGCAACATTTTGGTCCTGCAAAGTATCTTGGGTTTCTTCGCCTCGCAACTATTCCAAAGCAGAACTGTGTTCTCAGGAGCTGTTGGACAAATCCAGTCAATACGCAGCACTTGGTTCCGCAAAGCACAGTGCTGCAGGAAGCAGGTGCTCAAGGCATCCTGCATTTCTGCTCCAAGCTCCAGTCTCCCACCTGGCCGCTGGTCCAGCCTGAAGCATGCCGCAGCTCCTGGCTCCCTTCAGCCTCCCCATCCACCTCCCAGCACCTGACCACAGTTTGCCTTGTCATCTATTGACCCTGGTATGACACACTCTTGACATCTACAGTTTCAAGGCCCTTATTTGCCTTTCCCACCCCACCTGATTGTAGAAACACATAAACAGGAGCACGAAATGTGCTGCTTTGGGCAGGGATCTGAACCCTCTACGAGGCGGGGGGATGGCTTCAAGCCTCCTACTGCACCCAACTTGCGGACCCTTAAGCTAGCCGGTGCCTGGG
>NW_009945154.1:26957-48164 GCF_000696875.1 Nestor notabilis | reverse complement strand
AACCCAAGCCATTCTATGATTCTATGAAATACACTGTTGTGTTAAAATACATACATATTTTTTAATTGAAAAGTAAGTATTGCCATATGATTTGGTAATCATTGTGAAAATCTGTAGCCAAAACTCCTGTGAGGCTAAAAATTTAGTAAGCTACATATCGTGCTGGGGCAGACAGAAAGAATTAAATAGTGGTATCTATATTCTTTGAATCCATGCAGGGAGCAGGAGAATGAAGATGCAATGTACATGTGTTACAGGTGTTTTTAAAAAATGGTTTTAGGAATCATCTGTCTTGAACAACTCCTAGTTTTTAGGGAATTCTCAAGTATTAATGCTTCTGTTGATCATTTGGTTTTAGCAAAAGGAGTGCTAAAACTGCTAAAAAGGCTGCAGAGGTTCCAGAGAAGGACCACAATGATGATCCAAGGACTGGGAAGCCTGTCCTATGAGGAGGGGCTGAGAGAACTGGGTTTGTTCAGGCTTGAGAGACGAAGGCTCAGGGGAGACCGTATCACCATGTTTTGGTAAAAGGTGGCTACAAAAAAGATGGAGACTCCCTTTTTACAAGGAGTCATATGGAAAAGAGGAGAGGGAATGGGCACAAGTTACTACTGGGAACATTCTGACTGGACACAGGAGGAAAAATTTTCACAATGAGAACAATCGATCTGTTGGAATAATCTCCCCAGGGAAGTGATGGATTCCCTGACACTGGACACTTTTAAGATTTGGCTGACAGTTTGTTGGGACAACTAGTCTAGATCATACTTTGCATAGAAAGGTTGGACCAGATGATCCTTGAGACCTCTTCCAACCTGGTATTCTGTGATTCTGTGAATCATTGTTCTTTGCTGTAGACCTCATGAAGCTGACTTGAGGAAGCTTCCTTTTGTCTGTGTTGTAGAAAGGGACAGGCCACCTCTTGCAGTCAGATTTTATTTTTTTTTTTTTATTCCATTTTTCAGCACTTTAAAAAAAAATTAGTTATTTTTTTTCCCCAGCAAAATTGAATTTTGCTGAAACCACTTGTGAATTCAGAGTTGCAATTTCCCAAAGCTCTGCACAGTCCCAGACCAGAGCACGCAACTCACTGAGGGCTTGTGTATCTGAATAGAACACTTAATTACTTTATCATCTAGCGCTTTTAAACTACCTAAGCTGTTAATAGAGGATTTTAGTGCTTGATGAAACGGAGTCTAGAAGTCTAGAAAGCTGAAGGAACTCGAATACTGTGACAAGCTTTAAAGAATAAGAAGCCAACTGGCTGATCAGATATGATACCAGGTATTATATGTTAGGCATTAAGGTACTGTAGGTGATTCCCTGTCTGGCTCTGTACCTCTTGCATTAGACTGTTGCTTAAGGGTAAGATAGTGTTGATGTGATACTCCATGTATGGAATTTACTGCACACAGATTTACAGTTCTGGTGTTTCCAAAATAAGAAGGACATGGAGCAAGTCCAGAGGAGGACCACGAGGAGGATGAGGGGGCTGGAGCAGCTTCTGTATGAAGACAGGCTGAGAAAGTTGGGGCTGTTCAGCCTGGAGAAGAGAAGGCTGCGTGGAGACCTCATAGCAGCCTTCCAATATCTGAAGGGGGCCTACAAGGATGCTGGGGAGGGACTCTTCATCAGGGACTGTAGTGGTAGGACAAGGGATAATGGCTTCAAATTTAAACAAGGGAAGTTCAGATTAGATATAATGAAGAAGTTTTTCACAGTGAGGGTGGTGAGGCACTGGAACAGGTTGCCAGAAAAAGTGGTGAATGCTTCATCCCTCGCAGTGTTCAAGGCCAGGCTGGACAGGGCCTTGAGCAACCTGGTCGAGTGGGAGGTGTCCCTGGTCATGGCAGGGGGTTTGGAACTAGATGATCTTTAATGTCCTTTCCAACCCAAACCATTCCATGATTCCATGATTTACTAGAAATCTAGAATAATACAGGATCAATCCAGTGCAGATTGGATGGTTTGAAAGCTTGCTATTTAGCAAATCTATCATATAAAAATACTCTTGATGGAAAGTGTATATGATCCAGGTGTTCTGTCAGGGATCTAAAAAGAAAAACAAAGGAAAATACACATTGCCTTTGCAATCCATGTCATGTCTGTTCAGTTAAAATGCTTTGGGTTTAGTGTAAATCCTCAAAGATCCAGTGCCGTATCAGATACAGCAAGTGAATAAGAGAAAAGAGATTGTGGCAACTTTAATTATGTTCAATCTGTGAAGCGTCCCCACCCTCCATGCTTAAGCTGCATACCTTGAAGCACCTACACCAGGAAAAAGGTTTTTCAATGGTAGAATATCCTGTGTAATAGGAGACAGTGGGTATGACTAAGCCTGGGAAATGGACACTTAAAAGTGATGCATTCAACTTGAAAATATAATGCACCCTCTTAATTATTTATTAGAACAACTGTCCTGGAATTGTAGAATATTTTCCATCAATTGAAATTGTTAAGGTGTTATAACTTTCTAGTATGTGTCATGTGGTTCAAATAAACATACGACTTCATGCACTAGATTTGTCCCCTCTTGTGCAAGAGGTTAGACTAAATCCTTTTAATACTCCTTTCTTGTTTTAATCAATGAACCTGTAAATAATGCAAGTGACCCTTGCAGTACAGTTGAAATTTTTTGCACTAGGCAGTTTATTCCTCTCGGTAAATTGATGCCTCTCACCTTGAGGAGTAGGAGGTGGAATAATCCTGCCTTGGTTTCTTGATGTGTGCTGTTGGCTGAGCACATACTAGCATCACTGTCAGCACCTGTACTATTAAAAATGGTTTTGTTTAGTGTCTGAGAAACATAACATCCCTCACTATTCAGATCTGTTAATCAGAATGGCCTAGAGAATTATGGAGATGCCAGTATGCTCCACATCAAGGAATGCAGTATGGAGACAGCTTGACAATTTGAAGGAAGTATAACGTTAAAATGTTGGGTTTTTTCACTGGTGCTACGACATAGTTGTTTTAGGAAACTGAAAATCTTAATTGACTTCAGTCAAGTTAAAGGCAACTTTAAAAACAGATAAATCTCCAGCCTGTCCTCAAGGGCTCCAGCTGTCCAGTGTCTGATCCTAAAAAAGTTTTTTTTGAGACGTAGACTGAAAAATTTCTTTACTGACTCAGGGTGAGGAGACCTGGAAATATGTAGATGTGAGACATTATTTTACAACTATATTTATGTTGTGTTATTTGGACTGTTATATTTTGGTTTGAGGAGAGGTCAGTCCTTATAATACCTTGTTTCAATTCCTCCAGCTCTTTTTCCTCATTGTTTTAACGCTTACTTTATTTTATACCCCTCTTGGAAGCTTATTCTCAGCCAGTGGATAACCATATCACTCCATCTGCCTACCTGGGACAGTCTCTGCCCCCAGCATCACCAGGGCGATATTCACCAGTTCCCAAGGGAATGCTTGGAGATGATGAGATTACCAGGTAATGAATAAACAAAGTTACATGTCAAATTAATTTACTTTGGAAACTTGTAAGACCTGTTGGTTGGCAAAATACTTATGAATATTATATTTCAAGAAATAAGTGTTAGTTTCTTAACACTTGTAAATGTTCTTGTAAGGAGAAAACTAGATATATTTTTCTGTGTATATGCATACACATGATTTATCGATCTAGGAATAATATTAATATCAGAATGCTCTACCAAAGTGCTCTGTGAGTTGACCGAGGTTTTCAGGATGGTAGTATGAGCAGACTAGAGGTTATTTCTTATTTTAAAGCCAGCAATGGTTTTTTTCTCTTGTACCCCCACCCCCAGTTGTTTGGATGGATTACTAAATCCAGAAAGGCTAGAGAGATTTTAATCTTTTCCCATTAACAGACCCATTCATTCCTTCACTGATTTAGTAGATTTCATTAATCCTTTGTTCATCATCCCTGATAAAGAAAAGTTCTTCTGTTACCCGTCTGTTCTGCAAGTATAGGATGCTACACTGCATTTTCAGTATGTTGTTACCGAATTCTGTGTCACACTGTCATCTGATATGGATAATGTCACATGATTTCTGAGGCAGGCTCTACCCAGGATTGAAACCTAAGTGTATGAGCTGGAGAATGAATTTTAGTATATTGGAAGGCAGGATATGTCTGTAGTTATTTTTAGGATTAGGTGGACATATAAACCAAGGTGATTCTGTCCTGCTGACAGCATTGCTGAACTTAGGTTTTATAGCTTTTGCTTTAACTTACTGTAAGAGGAAACGCAAGAGCTATTCAGAGAAGGCTTTAGGTGATTTTCTTTAAGTTGCCCTTCCCACTTCCACCCCCTCCATCCTCAAGAGGGTTAAAAATTTTGAGTAATATTTTAAAAGATACAGCATATTTATGTTCTCCAGCTGCAGCATTTTTATGAATGTGTTAGTGTGATCCAGAGAAATATACATAAGTTTTCAGTGTTGTTTATAAGAATTTGACACTAAGTTGATTTAAGAGGTAGTGCATAAATGGAGTGATTTTTAAAGATCGGGTTAGGTGATTCTTGGTTTGGAAAAACGCAGCTACTAATTTATCCTATAAATTAATAATTAATGTCTCCAAATACTTAAGAATGTCCATGAATTGTTCTTTAGTGCTCTCTAGTGATTTTTCAAATGCAGTGCACAGTTACTCTGCCTTATTATTATTATTATCTGTTTCTGAAATCATTTATGCTTTTCTTATATTGGGTCAAATAGCAGATTAGTAGATTTTTGGAAGGAGTGTTTCTGCATTAGAAGTTGACTGGCCTTATCTTAACTGAAGAAATCAGTATTTCTTCTTTTCTCTCCTCATCCTAGTCAGAAGGGGATCCTATAAAAAGAATGCTACACTTTGGTTTAGATTTAACTTTCAGTTGCAGTTTCTGCAAATAAATTGCAAATGTATTTCAGAATGCCATAAATTCTGATTTACTTTTTTTTAAATCATCCCTGCCCCCGCCCCCCCCAAGGGCTTATGCATACTTCTTGAATTGTTCTTTGCTATTTATTGCTTGACCAGCTGGACTCAAATTAAAGCAGTAAAGACATATTTCATTATTGGTGTTTCTGTTAGAATTTCTTCTTTGAGTTACAGGAAAGGGAAAATAGTATTTTGTTGCATGCTATTACCATTAGAGGAAGACTGTGAGATATTTGTGACTGTGAGCTATGATTGTAACATAATAGGAATTTAGACTACATACATAGTTATGGGTTGTTCAGTTCACATAACAACAGGGAAGGGGTTTGTGTTGTGTCTGGAAACAGAATTGAAAGCAGACAAGTAATAGAACCTATTATTTGAAAGTCTAAGCTTTGGCGGGCAGGACTGGGAAAGGCGGGGATGGACACATGACATGGTTGCCTTAAGAAATAATACCTAATTTGATACCTAAATTTTCAAAACTACTTCTCTCAAAAAACTTATCTTTTCTAATTGTTTATTTTACTTTTATTCATGCCTAATGACCAAGTTTTCATATTCCTTTCTTTCATTCAGGGAGCCTAGAAAGGTTGTCCTGCATCGAGGATCAACAGGTCTTGGTTTCAACATTGTTGGAGGAGAAGACGGAGAAGGAATTTTCATCTCTTTCATCCTTGCAGGAGGGCCAGCTGACCTGAGTGGAGAGCTTAGGAAAGGAGATCGTATCATTTCTGTAGGATTCCTTACTTCTTTTATTTAAACAACAAAAGTTTTCCCCTCCCTGGTTATTAATGCCATTTAATTATTTATATTCAAAGAATACCATTAACTGAGCTAAATTTGAGACAGTGGAACAGAGCCAATGTACTTCTAAAGTATCTGAGGACTTTAGACTGCCTCAGTTTCACATCCGTAACCTGATTAAAATAGCATTTTTGTAGATACTCAGTGATGCTATTCAGTGAAGACATTAACGTATCTTGGTCTGGCAGCTGAGGGAAGGGTGCGTGTGTCGAAATAATGTAGGCTTCAGAAATAAGCCTTCTACTGAGATGGAGACACTTTGCAGTAGCGTCTAAAATTGGGTGCTTTACTTCTTGGAGTAACTGCCAAACTTCCCGTTAGTCTTAAGTAGATCCATCTCATACCTGCCTAAGGGCTTTTTCTGTATTAATACTGAAGTTTGTAAAGATTTTGCCTGTGTTTGTGAAATTACTTAATATGTGGAGAATAATTTCTCTGGACAACTGCATTGTAATTTCGTAGTTATTTAGGAGGATTTTTTTCCTCTTAAATTTTGGCTCAGCTGTTACTAAAATGTTGATATTAAAGTGCATCTTTATTTTAGTTTGAACTATGAAAAATGCTTTTGGTCTAAAGTGTGACACACATTTCTGCTTCAGTTTTTTCTGACATTGTTTTTAAATGTGCTGCATTGAAAACAAGGCTAAACTTCCCCACCGTGGAGGGTGTGGCCCGTCACTGGATGTTAAGCACAAGTCTGTAGGCATACTTTTTGGCTAAGGAGATTACCGAAGCCCTATTGTTCATCTCACATTTCTGCCATCACGAAAAGTAACATTTGCTGCGTCTCCTTTAAAAGAAAGAGAATGGTCTTAAACAAGAAGAAAATTGACCTAGCAAATACAAACGCATTGTTATATACTATGACAGTTACAGTATTTCTTAACAGAAGGGTATAGGTGAGAGCATATTTATTGACTTTGCATTTCAGTAAGGATCAGTAATATTGGAAGCAGGGAAAACTTGCATGACATGAAACTAGTTTGCATCCAGGTTTGGTTTTGGTTTTTGGTTTGTTTTTTTTTTTTTTCAATGAGTCTGTTCTGTGATGATAAACAGAGCTTGAGCTTTTTTGTGTTACTTGTAGGTAAATGGAGTAGATCTAAAAGCAGCAACACATGAACAGGCAGCAGCAGCCCTGAAGAATGCAGGCCAAGCAGTAACTATTGTAGCTCAGTACCGTCCAGAAGGTAAGTGTGGTCTTATGTTCAAGTTCACTTCTGCAATTTGAAACTCGAAAGATAATCTATCTAAAAGATAAACTGTCCTCTCACCCTAGCTAAAGCCTCTTTTGAGGAAAGGAGAAACAAATAATGCAAGAGATGGACACATACTTGTTAGCATAATTGCAGGCAACCAGATAGGAACATGTGCAAGTGTTAGTGCAACAGGATGATACATTTGTTGCTCTAATCATGTTCAGAATTTTGATTTCTTCAATAAATGTTAGCACTGTCATAACGTGAAAGTTAGGCCAGTAAATCCAGAATTTAGTAGGAACACCACGTTGTTACTTTTGTATTTCACAATTGCCTTCACTCTTTAATATGGTGGTTTCATTTTCCTTAGTGATAGAAGGGTAAAAGACTAACTCCTTCTCTGTTGAGTTGAATTAGATGACCTAAGAAGACCATCAGGTTTTCATTCATCTGTTTAATACTGAGCTCGTATTTCTGTTTATCCAGCAATTTCTTCTGGTCCAGATTAGACTGCAGCTGATACTGATTAACCATACTTGTGTGTTCTGCAGAAGCTAAGTAATACTACATCATCACAATACACATTTGTTCTCTGGTGTATATTTCAAATGCCTTTGTCTATTCGAGGCTTTAAAAATTCAATAGTCTGAAACCATATACTCACCTTGAGTCTGTAAACCTATAAATTATTGTTTATATATATAATAAGACATTTTTGATGTCTTATTATGAACTGTGATGATCAACAGCTTCACTGATTTTTGCTAAAATGAATGGCCCATCACTAAATCTTTCTTGCAATGATGTGTCTGCTTACACCTTTCATTTAAAAGTACTGGCAAGGAGTAGGTGTAAGTGTTTATCAGGATTGGACACTGAGCAGGTCTGTTGCCTTCATCTGCAACTGTTAGGTAGCTGACTGCAGCACACTTCATTCTTTATTTCTTCTCATCTGTTTCTTCTGTCCTGCCTTCCTCAAGTCTTTGATGGTTTCTGTTCTTTCTGCATTGGAAATAACAGCTTTCTTTGTTACCACTTGTCCAAGTAGATAACTTCTTTTCTTAAAACATGTATTGAGGTGCTTGACTTACTGATGAGATTTTGAGTCATTGCACAGAGTTTTGCCCAGAGCAACATACGCTGCCTCTTAGCAATTTCTCAATGACTGTCATTTATAGACTTCAAACCTAGAGCTGTACTCATCCCTTCATGATTACTGAAGCATTCAGAACAAGACTGTATGCATTTGAGCTGTATTGGGAATGCAGTTCTCAATGAATTATAGGGCCCATTTGAGAGGAGGCATGAGGGAGATGTTACTTGAACTATCCTAGATTATGGGCAGACATCTGACATGTTAAAGAAAGGATTTTTTTTTTTTTTTTTTTTTTTTTTTTTTTTTTTTTTTTTAGATGCTTGGTCTGCATGACTGTCTGAAATAGTGCTTCAAATCTCCATTCACAGATGTTGAAAGCATGTTACGGCTTACTCTACCCTTTAGAAGTATGCTGTGAAGCAAAAGTGTAACTAGAAGATGGAGACTCATTCTAGTTTGGAGGCAAATTATGAATTGACACATGGCCAACCTGCCTCAGAGAGCTCTAGTTACTGATACCTGACTTTGAGATCTCTGCTAGCCTTCTTCTTACTCCGTGTGAAAAGAAGATGAATGGAACTCCAGCTTCAACCTTCTTTTAAGACAACAAGAAAGCTGGAGAGGGACTTTTTACAAAGGCATGTAGGGATAGGACAAGGGGAATGCCTTTAAACAGAAAAAGGGGAGATTTAGGTTAGATATCAGGAAGAAGTTCTTCATCGTGAAGGTGGTAAGGCATTGGAACAGGTTGCCCAGGAAAGTTGTGGATGCCCCATCTCAGGAAGTGTTCAAGGCCGGGTTGGACAGGGCTTTGAGCAATCTGGTCTAGTGGAAGGTGTCCTGGTCTGTGGCAGAGGGGTTGGAACGGGATTATCTTTAAGGTTCCTTCCAACCCAAACCATTCTGTGATTCTGTGTGCTTGAGTGTACTTCTTAGAAGTGCACATGCTTTCTGATCATCTTCATATTTTCTAAATTATAGGTGCATGTGGTCTTTTTTTCCTCTCACTTGAATCATTTAAATTGGGAAATTGTACACACACACATATATATAAAATTATCTCCACTTTCTGTTTATAGTGTTCAAAAAAACATAAGTATTAAAATGAAGAGTTCATAACATCATTGTTCATCATTGGTGTTTCACAAGTGTCTCTGTAAAGGTAAATAGCATCAGTTACAACTGCTTGTATTGTGCATACAATATTTTATTTATATTTATAAATCCATCAGGATTTTGTAACAGATGCTGACAGCTAGGACAGACCAAGGAGATTCTAGACATCCATCAGAGTACATTATAACCATGTAAATAGATTCAGTATGATAGGAGCATTTGGAAGACACTTGGGACCAACTCACTTCACTCCCTCTGATTGTATATGATGGTTTGTATGTTCATGGATGTGGTGGGGAATGCTAATTTATGTTTTCATATCCCACCACATTAGCTCTGTCAGAAATTACTCATTTGTCTTTCTCCTCAGATTTTGTGGAAAAGAGGATTTTTGCAAGCAGTTCTTGCATAGAAAAGTCTGAGTAGGCTGTAGAAAAGTTAATCTTGGCAAAACTGTCATTATGGAAAGGGTTGAATTTTCCATATCTATCTCTTAAAACCCATAGTTTATGAAGCACTAGTTACTGGATTTGGGATAAGCTAATATGGCTGAATGATACTGCTTTTATTATATCCCAGCTCAAATTACATAACTGCTGACTTTTTCCCTTAAGCCTCAAAAATGTTCCTTAGTTTCAGAACTGGGTGAAAACAGACGTAATCTCATTTCTAAAAATACCCATCTGGGCATTCATTTAGTTTCCAACAGTGTTCAGTAAATTTGAGAGATGTCCTACAAAATTTTCCTACTGTACTGAATCAAATTACAGCAACTTACCAGTACCCTTTCGAATAGCTAAAAGCCAACTAGGGAATGTGAAGGTATTCTCCTGTTTACAGAAGTGACTCATGCATCAGGTATCATTTTGGTACAGTGGTACCACAACTGTAGTCAACTGTGACTGCGCTTTCTCCGTGTAGAGTCCGTGCTTTATCTTGTAGCTTACCTAGGAAGTACTTTATAAACTGTTCAGTCACCAATTGGGTTGTACTTTTACATCCTTTTATATTACATACACGTACACGTGTGTGTATACAAAGTCTCCCTAGTTGCACAGACCAGTGGGTTTGAACCTGCTGGGGCTGGATGCTGCAGAAGAGGGTTCTGTGGTATGTGAAGAGCAGAAGTTTGGGAAGCAGGAATTATTCTGTAGAAGTGTAGTGGGGAAGGCGGGATGTTTTTCTCATTTTCTTCTTCATTTGGAAGCTTTTCCTTATTCCCCCACTTGTACTACAAATTTCTATATCCTTTCAAGACAACATCTATTAATAAAACCAGATTTTGCTTTACTATGAGTTCCACTGGAAATGAAGTACCATGACCTGCAGCAGTTTTATAGAAAGTAATGTTGCTTTAGTACACAAAAGTATTTTGATGAGCCATATTCATTTGTAGAATTTTCTGACCCATTTCATTTTCTGGTTGCATAGACGCCTCAGTGCCATGCTGCTGTCTTCCTTTGAATTTTCTACAGGTGTAGAGTAGCAAGGAAAATTTGTGTATGAGTGTGGAAGAATGAGAGGAAGCTCTAGGCAATTTGGATATATGTGCATCTCCTGGGAGTGGGGATTTGGAGATGGTTAGAATTATGATCTTGCTACACAGCAGAGTTAGAGGAACGTGGGGAGTTATCAGTGCTTGAAGAGACTGTAGTGACGAGAGAAGCAGCAAGGGGGAAGTACAGGACTATAGAGAGGTGTACAGCACTTACGAGGGCCCTCCATTTCACATTGACATTTCCATTGCTATGTGAACTCAGGTTATCTGAAACATTCTTCTGTGTTTTGAGGATGACATAGTAAGATTGTTACCTCAAAATTCAGCATTTCTTGGAAGTTAGGTCTTGCTGTTCTGAAAAGGTATGTGGTGTCAGTAGGTTGCATAACTGTATTATAGCTTGAGTGCATTTAGGAGTTTAAAAATAAGAAAAATAGCCAAATAAATACATTATAAATACAAAAACATACTGGGTTGAGTTTGGATAGAAAATAATTTTGTGGATTGAACATTTTTTTCCCCTGTACTTATATTCTACAAGATCAGAACGGTGCAATTGATGTGTTTGTAATTGCAGTTAATGTTATAATTAATTGTGACACCTGCTTTTGGAGGGGCTTGAAAAATTAAGCGGACAGTGTGTAATGGCATCAGCAGCCATTCGCTGGTCACCAGACCCTTCCCCTAAAGCAGGGGCAAAATTCAGAAATGGGTAGCAGCACTCTTTTTCTCAAGGACCCACTCGGTATATGAAAAATAAAATAATAATTTTAACTAGTGCAGCAGTCTCTTTTCCTGTGAGTTGTCAGCTGCCTGTTATTTAGAGTGTAGAATCTGCATTGATATTCTCTTTGTCATTTAGCTTAAATCCATCTCTATGTATCCATTTCATTTCTAAAAGATTAGCAAAACCATTAAGTGATGAGATTAGCTCCAAGTTCTTAGGTGATTGGGTGGATCAGTGTGAATCTCTCCAAGAGAAGATTTCAAGGTATTTTTGGTAAAACTTCTGTTTCTGAACTTGCATTGTTCATATAGGTAGTTAACACACATTTTTCTTTCAGTTTTAATAAAGGAAATAAGGGTTTTCTGTTGCAAAATGTATTCAAGATTTATAGGTGAATCAAAACTACTCATACGTTGTTAGCCAGATTTTTTTAGGTGGATTTTCACATATTTTTTGTTTTGAAGAAATGTATCCATCTACTGAAAATAAGATCCAAGTATGACAACTTTGAATATTTTTTTTTTCTCCCTTGTCTTTAAAACAAGCATGTCAAAGGGGAAAAAGAAAAAAACCCAACACTTTGTTAGAGCTTATCTTTCAGTTGGCCAATATTTGGCCAATTTTTCTGTTTCTGACACTTCATCTATGCACTGTTTTCTAGTGGAATTTAAGGCAGAATGACTAAGCCCTGGGAAATAGTATTACTTTCATATCTATAAGCTAAGATTATTTTCTGAGCATTTGTCTTGAAATACATTGTAAATCTTCTATTTGTAGAAGTCCAGCTGGGGCAGCACAAAGCCAGTAATGCTTTTGCAAGACTTGGTTTTCAGTATTTGCTTTGTATCAAGAGGATAGCTGAAAAACAAAAGTGGTTTAAAAGATAAATATATCCCAATTTCATAAAATAAAAATCTGTAAAAAAAAAAAAAAAATTATCCTGCTTTGGGATATGTGATCTTTAGTCTTCCAAACCTTTGTTTCTGCGTGTTTGTACCTGGTTCTACTCATTTGCAGGTAATCCAGATTAGTCAGTTGAAATACCTTTAAAATCAGGCCCATTAAGATTAGAAGAAGGTTCTGCTATATATATAGTCCTGATAGATGCTATAAGGCGGCTTATACATGTTTTAATCCTTTAAAACCTCGCTTCAGCTCTCTAACATAATGAATAAAATTCTTTCTTTGAGTAGTGCAGCCTTTTACAAGCTGTGAATTTGTGGTAAACTTTAAACAATATTTTTGGTGAATTCACTTCAGCAGTGACTGGACCCAGTCTCTTTCTGAGTTTTACAGGCTCTATGGGAGGTGTTCTTAACTAAATACAAATGCAATTTTTCTAATCTGTTTTGAAATACCATTGGCCTAGTCTTTCAAGTAATTAGTGAGGTACAAGCTCATTACACATTAAGAGTGCATGAAAGCCACCAGTAGCATGTGGAATACATTGTGGTCTCTCTCAGGTCTTGTTAATAAAAAATGACAGGCATTGAAGCAAAATATCTCCTCAAAAATAATTTATGATGTTCTTATTGTGGTCCACACATTTTAATAGGTAGCCTCTTTGCTAGTCTTTGAGTGGTAGTACTAAATATGCTGTACTCCATAGCCTGTTCTGCTAACCGATATTCATAGTACAGTCTGTAACAAGGAAAGGTGTGCAAAACACAAATGGTACTTACGGATTCATCAAATACTGGGTAGTGGTACGTGATTAGACTCATAAATACAACTTCAGTCTTCTACATGCTGTAGTAGTCTTTCCTCAGAAGCTTAGAACTGAAAACCAGTAATAATACATGATCAGTGTGGTGGTGGCCATCCTAATTCGCTATCAGGCTCTGTTTCTTACTTTGTTGGCACCATGAAAAGGAAAATTGAATATCCTGAGAGTGGAGAAAAGACTATAAATCAGTAGTTAGATAAAACTGTCATCATAGGAGTCCTGCTTTGACAGATCCAGTGGGCTCTGCTAAAGAAGGGCTTTCCACAGACAGATGGGAAGAGGGAAGCAAGGGGCATAGTTTTTTAATTAAAGTGAACTTTTTCAGCTCTTCAATATATGTAAGATTCTCTACTTCTTAGTGCTGTGCGGCCATCTGCTCCCTGTACACACATCAATGCTTCCTTGAGTTGCTTTTCCTTCTGTGCTGTTAGCTGAATTTTCCATTCCTTCTCGTAGTCTTCTGTTCTTTTACCCCATTTGCTAGAATGTGTGTTCCAGACCAAATTAGTTTTCATTGCAACCTCTTTTTCTCTTCCCCTGCCTGTACAGACTATTCACCATGTAGCTTTGAGTATCACTGTCCCCTTGTTACCCACTAGATAGGCAGTTCAGCAATGTTTCACTGATCAAATGCTTTCTCTGGAGGTCTGATTTCTGTTAAACATTGACACTGAAAGCATTGCAGTTTTCTAGGTAAAATCACTGTAGGACCTCAGGAGCAGAGTAATCTTCAAGGATTTCCTAATTCCCACCCCACACACCCACCCCTTGTTTTTTTTCCCCGTGCAATACGTGCAGACATGAAATTGAGCAAATTTAATCTAGTTTTGTGCCATCTGCTTATTCAGTATAATTCTAAAGTTTAAACTTGATCCCAGATGTATCCATCCAATGTTCTTAACTGATAATATGTAAACCTAAGTGGGCTTTTTTTTAATCTTTGGTGGTGGTGGTGGGGCACTGTTGGGTAAGTGCCATGAATTGAAGCAGCAGATGCTTGTGCTTCCTCAAGCTCTGTGTTGTGATAGCAAGTACCACTCTCTCCCTGCTTCTAAACTTACTGGAAACTTTGAGAAAATTCTAGCCAAGAAGAAAGGCTGTTATTCTTATGTTATTACTTCACTGCATTTCATGTTAGTCTTACTGCATATTACCCTTTATTTGGTGTATAGCATTAGCAGCTTTTCTAAAATTCAGAACATTAGAAGAGATCCTGAGTTAGGTACCATTCACTGCTGTTGCATATACATCAGGTTTCAGATCCTGGTGAAATTGTTATGTGAAAGGATTGAGGGTTGGATTGTGTGGTTCAGTTTTGTTTTTAATTTCATGGGGTGTATGGGGGGGGGATGTTTCTTGTGCCACCGTTGTTTTTATTACAAGATTATTTCAGAATCTCAGTGTTTTGATGGCTGTGGAAATTGGAGGCATATTTGTTACCAGCCTAGTCCATTTGGGTTAAAGTCAGTTTTGCTTTTTCATTTAAATAGCTTTTGTCCTTTGTTTGGTTAGCCTGATGACATTAGACCAGAGATCAATCATTTTCCTTCTCAGCTAAGCTCTTCATTAGCTCTTAGCAACTAACGAGTGCCCTTTTTATCTTGCTCACTGTGCGTGTTCCAGCTCCAAATTTCTGGAATGTTGAAGTGGAAAATAAAACTTCAAAGGAAGGTTTTATATTTATATGTGCATTGTATGGTTTTGTCACACCTAGCCATGTTGGGAGTTTATTGTGCTGTTCACTGTATTTTAGGGGGGGAAAATAAGGTCAATTTTGTCATACACAAATATATGTGATACTATGCATTCCCCATAAGAAAGAATGGAATTATAAAGAAAACCATTCTCCAGCATTTGGGAGAATGTTGTGGTGATAAGCTGAATGAAATAGGTGATTTAGGCATACAGTGGAATTCTGTAAACATTGAAAATATTGGAGGATATGAGAGTACATGAAGGGGAGGTACCACTCCGTGTTTGCCTAGTTCTCATCCCTAAGTCCCTAAATATTTGTTTTCCTGTCAGAGACAAGTGTTAAGCTAAGATCGTGCTTTTGTTTTTATCCAGTACTCCTGCTTTTATGTTATTTTAGCTAAGGGGGCTTCTTACAGAGTCCTCTGTGTCTGGTGTATCCATTTATATAAAGTCTTCCATTAGTGTAAATTTGATGCTACTTCTCTGCAATTTGTTGCTTTTTCTTCTCTCTTTTTTTTTTTTTTTTTTTTTTTTTTTTTTAGTAAGGCATTACTGCAGGGATTGATTAAAAACAGAGGTGTGTAGGTAGTTACAAATTTGCATTTTGGTTGAATTTCATTTGATACACACACATCTCAGGAGTCTGCAGTCTTGCTACCAGCTGTTGGCTGTTGATGGTCCCCTCTTACAGAGCATGTAAGAGGGAGCAGCTGTGGACAATCTTCTGACTGTTATCTTGCAACTACTTTTCTACGTTTCGTAAACTACCAGATGGCGTTAGTTTAATAAGAGATTGAAGGTGCTGAAGACAGTTGATCTTCAACTCTTCTGAATTACAGAGATAGAAATATAACCTCTCCTAGACAGATTAGCAGAGCTCAAAACCCCAAAATCCCAAGTGTTTTGCATCCCCAAACCCAGTGTTTGAGATTTCTATCCATCCTGTTCCTCCCAGAGCCTTCTGTGAGAGGAATATAACTCAAATTTTTAGCTTGCTGTACACCAGAGGATCTCACCAGATTCCATCTGCACAGAGTGTTTAAGCTTTTCCTAAGTATGACATCTCTTGGCACCCCTTCTTTTTGAACATAGAGCCTTCTCAACCCCAGCCCATTAGTTTCCTTTTTTGCTTTACTGGTATGGCAGCAGCCTCTATGTAGAAGTTATTCTCCTTCATACTCCTACAGATGTCCCTGTCACTCATTCAGTACTTGCTTTCCAGGAGTTGTGAAAAAGTAAATTACTCCAGGAGACTGCAAGACCAGCAACCCAAAGATGATGTATAGGATAGAGTTAAGTGAGAGTAAGGAATGACCTCCCCTGTTAACTCTCTTATGTACTGCATGCAACATAGGAGGGAATTGATTCAGTTGACGCATGATACTTTCTTAAGAGAAATTTGTAGTCTTTTCCAGTATCTGTTGCAAAGAACTGCAAATATTTTCAGTACTGAACAGGCTGTAGCACAAGAAAAAGCTTGGATTATCTGGTCTTTTCAATACTTAACTTTCCTTTCACACGGGGTGGGGGGGGGATCTCTCATGTCAGAAATCTCAACTACTATTCCTATAGTATGTTCGAATTTGAGAGCTTTAATCTTCCAAAACACCTAAGAAACAGGTGGAGGCTTAGAAGAGAATTTCTCAGGTATAATGAGTAAAATGAAGTAAAAAAAAAAAGCAGTAGCGCAGCAGGAGTATACTTCTCTCTTTGCATCCCGGTCCTTTCCCTAAAGGATATTGTTTTCTAAAAGCTGTCATTTTTCACATTCCTCTTAGGTTACCGTGCTGTCATCTTAAATTCTTTTGCTATTAGTGCTAGCACTGGTACTCGTGGAGATAGCTTTTCTTTCTCTTGTCAAACAACCTCATCAGTCTGATTCTGTGCCGGTAGATTATTTGATCTGGACTTTATTTGTTAAAAGGCACTCAGTGCTGTTTTTAAAACTAAGATACTGTCTTAAAAACTAGCAGCTTTTGGTTTTAAAGGACAAAACTCAAGGTTATTTAAGAGACTGTTCATATTGCCGTGTTCTGGACAGGGTTAATAATAGTTGCTATTCCTTGAGCATCAGATTTATTAGTAACCTTTTTTTTTTTTTTTTTTTACTTTGGTT
This sequence comes from Nestor notabilis, assembly GCF_000696875.1. Taxonomy (NCBI): domain Eukaryota; kingdom Metazoa; phylum Chordata; class Aves; order Psittaciformes; family Psittacidae; genus Nestor; species Nestor notabilis. Next base: position 31,282 of record NW_009945154.1, on the reverse strand, counting down.
AGTATGTGCTCACTGTCTGAGTTTGTGGGGAGAAAGTGCTACAGAATGTAATATGATAAATAATTTGTAGTATTTAGATAAGTGTTGAAGGAACCTTTAGTGATTTTTTTTTTTCCAAGTTTTTTTGCATTTTAAAGCCCTCTCTATCAGTCTTGCATTTCCTGTGTAAATTGATGCCGACAGGGAATGAGGGTGCAGCTAGGAAGAGCAAGAGTACCCAGTTCAGCAGCTGCTTGCTGCACACACCCTGGCTCTCCTAGTGTTGACTTGTTCTAATCTGGCATCACGTGGTCTCCTGGTGAAGGTGGTGGCTGCAGAATGTTTCCTTTAACTAGGAAGGTTTTACAAGTGGATCTGTTGATCCTGAAGTCCAAAGTATTCAACTGAAGGTAAAACTAACTTGTTTTGAGTTCATATTTTATGCTGACAGCATGTAAGTACCTCACTTCAGGAAATGTTTGTCCTGAAGAAGCTATTATTATTTTACTTGCCTGTCTTTGTAGCTAAAATCAAATGCATTTAGCTTAGTTGTAATGGTACACAGTGCTGTATAAGAACACAATCCGTTTTTCCAGGATTAACATTGTACATAATTCTTGAGAGGGAGTTAGAATCGCTAATGCTGTTTAGAAGTAGATTGAAATTCATGCCAGAATTCTGGATTTTTTTTGTCCTTTCCTCAGCTCCAGTGGAAACATATTATTCAGAAGGTGTTCTGCTTATTTCCCACCTTGTAGTGCTAAATTCTTTCTCTAATTCAAGCCCGGTAATTTTAGAGTACAGACACTTTTCATTCACATTTCTTTAAAATTTGAAGTATACAGTTCTTGATTATAAGTTTATTCATTTCACATGTATGTTTAGAAGTTTTGTTTTTGTCAGGTGTTAAAGTTTAGCAGTTATTTATTACTATAAAAATGATAATTATTGGTAGAAATTGTCGTCTTAAGTAGAAAAAAGTAGTTACTGTAGTCTACAGATTAAAACCGAAAGTTTGAAGTATAGTTTGATTGTTTATTTGCTTTGTCTAATCACAATTATTTCAAATTTTATCTTAGTTAATTTAATTGAAGTTCAGGGAAAATCAATTTCAGTGCCTTCTTTTCTTCCAGAATACAGTCGTTTTGAAGCTAAAATACATGATTTACGGGAACAGATGATGAACAGTAGCATTAGTTCAGGATCAGGATCTTTGCGAACCAGCCAGAAGAGATCCCTCTATGTCAGGTAATCATCTTTTTCACAATATTGCTAGCGTGGTTTTCTGCAGACTTTGTATTTCTGTATGTGCATTTTTAGACAATGATTTATTCATTATTGAACTTAACAAATGTATATTAATATGCAAAATGTATTAAAAATAAAGCTTATTTTAGATCAATTAATATAATGGTTAAAAAAAGAAGTAATAGCCACGAGAATTCTGTATGAGTGCTGTTACTTGCTTTTTGTCTTGCCTCAGAGATTGTAATCTTCCAGCAAAAACATTCTCCAAGTCAGTGTATGTGTGAAGTCTTAATAAATTGCTTAATTCAGTTCGTGGTTTTGTGACAATAGTCTTCCTTGTTCAGTTTTTGAGTTCAGATTTGTCTTCCTTTACTTAAGCTTTGACATACTTCCATGTTATTTCCTTTAGCTTTATTTCTATTTTCAGCTTGTATTAAGAAAACTTATTTCTAGATCTGATGGCATTTTGTTATAGAATATTTTCCATGGTAGCCAAGAGAGCAAATGCATCAAATCAAATGCACTGAATACTCTTACATTATTTATTCATATAGAATTAAACATAAAGAAGGTTAAAAGGAAGTTGAAATATAAAAGAGCATGAAGCAGTTAAGAAAATAGGTGGTTTCACTGGGAAATTGTGGCAAGGTGCATCTCATTAATGTGCCAGCTAACTCCTACATCAGTTATCATACACTGATACAGCATAATATTTCAAGTAAGGAGTGTAGGGGAAAGTGGTTGCATTTTTAAGAATAATGATTGAATTCCCCAAACCAGCTCATCCCTGGGTTGAACAAGGGCCAGCAGTAGCATCTTGGCAGGATGCAGACCATTTTAGTAGAGGAGATTAAACTTCATTAGTGCTGGTTCTCAGGTTAAACTTGGTTTAAAATGTTGTAGGACCTTGCTGGCATACCTGCTGAAATCCTAGGCTCAGGTGCTATTGATTTTTCCCATCCAAAGCAGATACTATTTTGTTTATGGTGCTATATCTTTTGAGCTATGGGATGGGAAGTAACTCTTGCCTGAGTCAAACCATCTATGCTCAGGAAAGTCTCGGTCCTTTACAGCCTATTTTTGAAGGCTTTGAAACAAATGTCCTCATACAGGACTTCTGTTTAGATTGACTATAACATATAGTTCTTAAGTTTTGACCTATTATTTTAATAGCATCTGGGGAGGGTGGTGTTTGTTTGTTTGTTTTTTTTTTTCTTTTTTCATTTGGTTGGGTTTCGGGTTTTTTTTGTACTTAAATATTTTTTGGGGTCAAAATTTAAAACTCGAAGGATAAATGCCTTAAGTACTAAGCATAAGTGCTTCATATCAGAGTTAACCATGTCTTAGAATTTCTACAGGTAGATGTACAAATGGATATTGTGATGAGATCTTCCTCCTTTCCATAATCCCAAGATTTATTGCTTTAGCCCTCATCATATAACTAAGCCTAAACAATTCTAAATGCTTTTCTTTTGCTTGGTTACCTATAGCCTGATTAGGTTCTAAACCACTTATGCTCATGTTTACACGTTGGTCTGGTATTTTAAGCCACTGGCAAGCATTTTGTGTTTATGTAGCTATTATTCCACTGGTGGAAGTTGTTGAGCTTTTCACTTTGCCAGCTGCTGCAGAAAATGCAGCCTTCCCAAGGTTGTTGGCAGAAAGGCTTTTAAGACTGGGTAATCAGCCTTATTAAAAGTCAGAACAAAAATCTAAAATGCAAAAATTCCTCAGGAAAAGTACTTTTCCACCCACATCTCCAAACGGAGGGTGCTGCTAGGGCTTTTGAGATCTACTCTTGTCATCACACCAAAAGATGCCAAAGATTGGTAGGCAAGTTGGTATGCACAAGATGGGTTCACATCTGTTCTGTCTGGTTTCTGATGTAATTTTGACCTCACTGAAGTAAGTTTTATGAATCTTTTCACATATTGCTAGATACTGACAGAACATGTTAGTTATCCAGCCTCTTCCTTCTTATATAAGTCACTCTGGTATGAGCATTCTGTACTCTTAATTGTACCAATTCAAAGCATATTTTAGTAACTGAAGTTATCTTTTTTTCTGTAATACTTGGTTTTAGATTTTCCTTAAAGGATTCCAGTTATATAATGTAATGCTGAACTGAATGGTAAATCCAACAGTAAAATGTTTGTAGGCATTCAACCACAATTGCAGAAAACCTATCAAATAAAACCACTCTAAAAATAATAGTCTCTGGTGATTCCTCAAAATTGTGGTAACAAAACAGCAAGTAATATCAGATACATCTTTGTGTCCCTGTAACTAAAACTTGATATCTTTATGAATAATGTTTTGGGGGTGTTATATAATATTAAACAAAAGGTTATTGTGTTTGCCTGAAAAATACAATTTGAAGTAAAAATACAATTTGAAGTAAAAAATCTTTTGAAGAAGATTTTTGTTCTAAATTATATGTATATCAGTATATGGTGAGTAGCAATTTAACAAACACTCCTTGGAGGGAAATACAAATACAGCAATTCAGCAGCAGCAAACTCTTCATTTGTGCATGTAATACTTACCCCTCTTTTCGCTCTTCCCCCCTGACTAATTAAGAGGTACTGATTTAATGGCCTTCCCTTGTTTTTGCTTCATATTTCTTTTGATCTTTATGAGGAGAAAGATTCTCATACAATATATCGATTGCATCTGAATTACATCTATACGCTGTTCTCCTTCACCTGCAGATTCAAAAAGTGAACGTGAGAAGATGAGATACCTCAATGGTATCAAGCTTCTATGAAAATATGTTGATAGGGAGTAAACTTGTTCCATATTTCATCTCATCTTGCATGCCAAATCTCAGTCTGTGCAATGTGCATAGAATTCAAAATTGAAAATTACTTTTCCCTTTGTGCATTTTTCTGGCATGATACAGTTTAAATTCAAACAATGGTGCTGATTTCTGCTTGAGTCAGAGCAGAAAATGGTTATGTGTCAAAGTGGAATAAGCTTTACAGTTTTAAAATTATTATGAAATCCTAACTAAATCAATTGAAAAAATTAAGATCTGGCATTAACACTAGGCCTGAAAAGTGTACTTGCCTGCAGGAGGAGCTTAGTTGGGCATTCCT
>NW_009945154.1:0-26926 GCF_000696875.1 Nestor notabilis | reverse complement strand
TCCTGTGTTATTCTGGTAGTTCAAACATTAGTTTCAAACAGCTTTTGTAAAAACTCAGAGGGGAAAAAGAGAACCTCCTTTATAACCTGAACTTCATTCATTCTGAAGGGGTAAGGTTAATTCATGTTTCATGAAATAATACGGGGAGATGCTTTTGCTGCAGGAATTGCTTTTGCTCAGCAAGAATACCCTAAAAGAAGAAATGCATCAGAAAAAACTTGATCAGCAGCCTGTGATGCTGAAAGTAGTGAGTGTAGCCAGGTAAAAAGATATTCTGGAAAATTTGGCACTGTTAACACAGCCATTAAATTTTTGGCTTTGAAACGTAAGCACTCATGAAGCACGCAACAACTTCGGTTTTTGTAGACTTGTAAATGGAGGAACCAGGTTAACTTTTTAAGTGCTGAGTAGTGGCTGAGTAATAAAAGGTAAAATAAAAGGGAGAATGCTGTGCTTTCTCTGTAAAGTAATATTTAGGAGTAGTTGTTCAGAAATACCAAATTTATTTTTAAGTAACTTTGTGTTTATAACTTACACTAAATAAATATATATTGTGTTGTTACAACATATTGTTACTATTATGTAAATACTTGTGTATGGTATTGTTAATACCATGTATTAACATGTAATAAAGGTCTCCATACAGGGAGTTAATAAAGGAAACTTTTTTATATATACTAGTCTGTAGAAAAATCTGTCATCTTGGCTGTGAAATGAGTTCTCATTTGGTGTCTTGCCAGGCATACAGGAAAAGCCATGTTAAACAGTTGTAATCCAAAGAGATTTTTGTTACTTCTCTTTGCTTTTTGGCTCATTTATTTTATCATTACCAGTTCCTGGTGTTCCTCTAAATTTTAGTACGGAAGTTGTCACTACTGTGTGGTACTCTCATTCATCTTGTTATATAACTATCTTTATCACCTTTGACTTGGTTCTCCAATAAAACTGTTTTTCTTGAATTGCCCTCACCAGAGGAGAAGTATTTGATGAAACAGCCTTTCATTGTGCAAGAACTATTCTGTGTAACCATTTATCTACTTTGAAGAGCACATATTGATAGTACGGCTTTATACATTTGTGCTTCCATTTCACTCTTTAAAAATTTTTTTTCTAATGCAGTCAACAAAACTGTTAATGCTGTTAGGCCCAGTTAACTGCTCGTATTTTATATTCAAACTAGAAGTTAGAAATAGTGCTGGTAGAGATCATTGCTTGAATGCTAACAAGAATTCTCAGGAAATAAATTTCATGATGCATTTAGTTAAGTCAGTGAAAATGTATATAACTTGAATCTGCATTAAAAGCATGGAGTATGTGCAATTTATTTTGAGATGCAGAATGATGCTTGTCCAAATTCCTTCCTGAACAAATATGTGCAAAAGGAATCTGGAGGAATAATTAGTAGTTGTATAATTTTCTTACCTGCAGTATTCAGGCTCTTTCAAAGAAGACAAGGGTTCTATTTTTTAAAAAAGAATTGGGATGATTCAAGTATGTTATGGAATTAAACTGAAACGTCTTATAGTGGAAGTTGCATTACTGAAGGAAGGTTATATTTCAACCTCCAAGCTATTTCAAAATTGAAAGCCTAGATTTTATTATAAATTTAACAAATTAGAAGTATTGTATATTTAAATATAGGGCATTGTGCATCATGAGAGCAAATATTTCTAAGCTGTTTTAAAATTTCTGTCTTGTTCTAGACATTTTAGAAAGTATTTGTTAAAACTTTCCACCCTTTCTGGAAAGTTTGTAATACTTTTTATGGCCCTAGAAAGGCATGGGATCTCAGACAACTCTGATTTTGCAGTAGACCTTATGGTAATGATAAATTTATCTGACAGAAAATGTTTGAACTTTTTCTCTGTTCATTTGTCATGAACAAATACAATTCAAACCCAAAGATATGCACTCAGTTCTTTAGAAAGGCAAAATTCACAAAGCTAAAATAAGTTTTGAAGCAAACAGTTCCAAACAGGTACTTACATGGGTTATTAAAAAAAAAAAAAAAAAAGAGAGAGACATTAAAAATCTAGCAGAAAAAGGTACATAAGATGAGTCTTCAGCATGAAGAAACAAACTGAATTTGGACAAGGAAAAGGACATCATTTTAAAATCATTACATTGTAATCTATTGATGCTACTTTGTGATGGACTTGGTATCAAGTGTCTAAATCAAGGTAGGGTACCGTTTAGAAAGTTCATCACTGACAAACATATGGCCTTACAGATGAAATCAAGTTGAGGTTTTTTTGGCCCGGGTCATACAGGCACTTCTTCCTTTACATGGTTGAGGTTCATACACTGACTTCAAATGTAAAATAGGAGTCCTTTCTAAGATATAACCTTAGGAGTATCTCTTACAGTTTGGTAAGAGGCTCCTATCAGCATTCATTTTCACATCCTATGAAATGCTCAATTGTGCTGCAAGAAAAATACTGTGGGTCTCTTCAGTTCCTCAGGAAACTGATCCAATCATAAAATGAACCAGCAAGGAGAAAATAAATTGGTTTTAATCTAGATCATTTCCATGGTATGGTGGACCATGTGCATTTCTGGACAAGTGTGCTTTCATAAGCAAAACTGGGAATGGGAGGTAGGGGGAAAGGAGTCCATGCAAAGCAGAGTCTGGGTAATAGCAGACTTGCATAAACCAACCTTGCTGGCAAAGGGAATATTAATAAAACTGTAGTCACGCAGCTGGTGTTCAAGTATTGCTGGTGCCTATTATTTGAAAATAGGCACTTAGAAAATCCTTAGAAGAAAGGATGAGATTATCTTCGAATGGTTGGGAATTTTCGAGAAGAATGCACTTCAGGCACAATAATGAAGTTGTTGGGGTTTGTTTTTTGATTTTTCATTTGTTTGTGGGTTTTTTTTTTTCTCTGTGAGCAGGGTACTGACTTTCATTTTAAAGAAATTAAATTTCAATTTAAAGAAATTTTTATTTACTAAAATAATTCCAATTTCTAATTTTATACAAACCAAGGTACATTACAGAACTTTAAACAATGCTGTATGCTTCAAATACTTGCTTGCCTTTTTTATCCTAGGCTGACATGTAACTTTTTCTGTGCTAAGTACATAATTGAAGTGCAGGAGGCATCTGCTGTAGACCTGTTGTAAAGAACTAGTTTTGCTCTGGATTAAGTTTGTTCTCAATTCTTAAAACCTAGAAATGTGTAAGAATACTGTACTACATATTGTCTCTGTGTGTGTATATGAGAGAGTGCATTCAGCCTTCTTGTTTTAAGCAGCTGTCAGAATGAGGCAATCATTTATGAACACAAGCAGCTTGCTTCGTATTTTGTGCTATTCATACTCCCCTGTTTTTTTCCTTGCTTTTTCAATGTCTTATTTTTATTCTCATTGTAGAGCTCTTTTTGATTATGACAAGACTAAAGATAGCGGCCTTCCCAGTCAAGGGTTGAATTTCAAATTTGGTGATATTCTCCATGTCATTAATGCTTCTGATGATGAATGGTGGCAAGCACGGCAGGTAACTCCAGATGGAGAAAGTGATGAAATTGGAGTTATCCCTAGCAAACGCAGGTATGTCATATTTTGTTACTTTGAGTTGTCTACTATTAAACATCCGATATGATTAATGCATATATTGCATATGCTTTGCTCTTTGTCGTTAATTCTGTACCACATAAGCCACTAGTTTGTTGGGTTTATTTGGTTTTAAATAATGTGTAGTGGGATTCTGACTAATTTAACGAGAAGTTAGCTAAAATCCTATTTAGCCTTAGGAGCTGCATTCTGAAGTTGATAAAGGTGGTCCAAATCCATTTTTCTGTTCTCACTGTAAGCAAGGTCTGGGCTTAATGACGTTACATATGGGTTTAATAACATTACACAATTTAATGTATGAAAAGGTGCAAAGTTAATTTTATTCAAATCACGATACTATCATGAATTCTTTCTACACAGAACCCAGGAAACTGTTAAATCTTTCTTTGGTGGCCAGAGTAAATGTGATGAGGTGTTTGTTGGCATACTAGAAACCCAAATAAAAGATTAGGTGCTCTGGATCTTAATATCTGCTGTTGACTTATAATTGAGGCTGTTTGTTTATTATGTCATGTTTTCTCTTTGCACCCTCTGGGTTTATTGAATCTATATAATCACAAAATACTCCAGTACTCTCACAGCTCATTACTTGAGAAATAATACCTTACTTTTCCAATACAGTTTGCCATTAGCATACTTCTGTTTTCTGCTGTCATCAGCAATAAAAATCTATCCTACAAAGTTACACCTATATGCTTACATTGTAACAAGTAGTAACTTGAAGTTTTGGAACATTTCTGATTTACCATTTTTGTCTATGTTTCTGTGGTAGAGTTGAGAAAAAAGAACGAGCCCGTTTAAAGACTGTGAAATTCAATTCCAAAACAAGAGGAGATAAAGGGGTGAGTTAATGATGTGCTAATTACACCTGGCATTGTGAATGGTAACCTTTTTCAGTGGTTTATCTATGCAGACTCAGTTTCAGATTTTAGTGAAAAGATAACATTCTGTTAAGTAGAAAAATAAAACAATTCTCAGCACCACAGCAAACTTTAATTGCCAAAATAGTGCAAATATTAGCTTATAAAGATATATTCTCATTAATACTGTAAAGTAATAGGATTTGTAGATACTAATCATATATTGAATAGTGCAATCCCTAACTGGTCTGCAAGTGCTCTTTATAAAGCAGTTTAGTCCTTTAGTATGATAATACAGGTTGTATTCCGGGACTCCTTTTTTGGGGGAATGGGTTTACTACAATTTTCAGGAAAAGTAAACTGTTTTTTTCATTAAGGTATTTATTCTTAATGTATCTAGAAGATAAGGAAGTAAAGCTCAGCAGGGTTCCTATGACAAAATGAGGTTTTACAATGTGCATAGTAAGGAGACAGAATAGATTAGCTTCTTTTTTTACAGTCATGGATGTAGAAGCTTTAAAGAATTTCATCCAAGGACATAGGCCAGCAAAAACTCAAGACTAGCGCCACTGCTGCCTAGAATCAGTCTCTGTCTCACAGCTGTTTTTTTCTCACTGCTGCTGTCTCTTGAAGCGAATACCAATGTGACTGGGCTCGAATCATATAAAGTAGCCAATGTAGATGAAAAATAACCCAATCCAAAAGAAATCCTGTTTTTCAGTTTAGTCAGTCCCTTGGTGCACGATACGCAGTCCCTGTCCCAGTACACATGATGGGAATGAGTGGTGAGAAAGCAGAGTAGCTACTTAAGTACTAATAGGAATGTTTGTAGCTGAAATTACAGCAATTTCATCATGGTACAGCAGCCAACCCCAATTTTTTTTTTTTTTTTTTTTTTTTTTTTTTACTATTTTGAGGATGTGGCAATGTTTTGGTCGTTTTGACATATGAGAAGCAATTTCACAACCTCACCGTTTCTACCAATAGTGTATAACTAGTAATTTCAAGACTTACGTATATGCATTTTAGATGTAAGAGCTTTCTAAAGTAATAATATACTGTCATTTTAAAAAATCTGAAACATGCTCTAAGCTTCTGAGGAAGCTATTTCTTAAATAGTGATTATTGTTTTAATAGCACTAATGCTGTAACATGTCAGTCATTATTGTAAATCCCGAAGATTCCTGTTAGTCATTTATTTCAACATTTTCATTACTTCAGAAATCACATATGTAAAATACTAAAGCCTCAGTACTTCATCCTGATAGTGTAGGACTTTAAAGACTGTCGAATCCACATGTACATCTCTCTGCTAAATGGCAAAGGTTTCAGTTTAGTTTATTAATGAAGAAAATGTCATACTGTTTTGTGGAAGTATTTGTTTAAAAGGAAATCAATATTTAGTTATTTTCTGATGAACAATTACAGTACTGCTTTGAGGGTTCAGTGGATTTTTTGCATTTTTTTCCTGTTTTGGTGCACTTATATTTTGGTATTGGGATAGCGTTATCACCTTGTAATTTTTAACCTGATCATTTTTATAATTTGAGTTCACTTTTTAGAGGTCACAAAAAAAATGGCTTAAATACTTGTGATTATTTTAATTACATGAAGTAATTTTTCTAATGTTACCATGTTCTTTGAAAGATGATTGCATGGGTTTGTGGTGTGTACAAATAAACCAGAAACAATTAATTAACGATACACTTGAAGCACCATTTTGACAATAGCAGAGTTAGTGCACAGTTGCTGTGTACTAGCATAGCACCAAAGATATGCATGGAATACTGAGTGGAAAAGCAACTACGCTTGCCATTGATAGAGAACTGCAGTTCCTTTTCTTTAGTAACATTTCATTTTGCAAACACGCTTACACTGTTCACAAATCTTTTGCTTTGGCTGTAAATGTTTTAACATCATGGTTTCTCCTTATGATATTCTTCCTGTATTTGTCATGATTATATTTTTTCCAGTAAGTTGTCTGCACCATACATGCCCTTATGGACTGTGTCCCTTCCTGTGTCTGTATATTATAATACTTCATGGACAGGATGAAATACCAACTTTGTACAATTACTCAAAATTTCTACATTAAAACCTTAAAGAATAACCCTAGCGATGGCAAACATTAAAATCCATTTTCCTTTCATTCTAAGGAAAGCTAAAGAATCTGGAGCAGAAATGGTTAAATTTTTCATGTTTGTTTCTTATATAGACACATTTATCTCACTTTCTGTGCTGCTTCTGTTTTAATATATTCTTGCTTACGATGCCTGTTTATGATTTGCAGTGGGCTTATGAAAAATTTAATACAATTACTATGCATTTTCAACTAATAAGCAATACTCTCTAGCTTTTTATAATCGTGGTATCTTTTAAGAATAATCTTTTGGCTAATCTTTTATGCAAAATCAGTATAATATTAGTTTTATTTTCTCCTTTTTTTTTTTTTTTTTGGCAATGGAACTGACTCTGACCATTATACATGCAGTATATAAAATATAGTATTAGTTCAGTAAGATTTACTGAATACTGAACAAAATTAAAATAATTATGGTTATGAAATATTTTCAAAACTAAAATGAAGAGCACAATTATGTTTTATGAAGTATAATGAATCAGCCACTCCTTTTATTTTAACTATGCAAATTGCAGAGTCTCACCACCTCAGTTAAATTGCACCATTTTAGCTTTGTTACATTTATTTCTCCTGTTCTTTTGCTCAAACTGAGGGGCTTCTCCAAATGGAACAATTACATAGCTGTGGGACTTCCACTTTCTTAAATTCATGTTACAGTATTTTGCAGTATACTCAGCAAAGATCTCCTCTGGGTGCATATTTCTTTGTTGCCCTTGTTCCATAGATTATATTAACTTTTCTTGTTGTCAGAAGTCAATTGCAATGACTTGCTGACTTCAGATAAAGAAGGTCAGGAGGACTATAACCTAAAGCCTTACCCATGTCAATGATGGTTCCTGCAAGCATATGATTGGCTCGAATCCAGTTCTTTTGTCCATATGTCAGGTTGATAATTTACCAATTCTTACAGTGGAATGACAGTTCTAGTGAACACAGATGCCAGCCAATTAAAGGTTTTAAGGATTTGCTACTTAACACGGTATTGCTGTTTATAGAGCTCAGTGTCACTGTGCTCCCATGGTACCATGTCCCTCTTTAACACCTGGTAATCTTAAGTAATTTAAAAAAAAAAACAACAAAAAACACCAAAAAAAACCCAAAAAGAACCCCACAGTGGTAATGAAGATATCCTTGAATGTTTCAGTATCTGGTACTGCCAAGCAAGTCTGTATTAAAACAGATGTCAAGAAGGATTGTCAATACTGTAGCAGGATGCAGCTTTTTTGTTGTGCTATAGGCCTTCTCTTTAGGAAGTCCAAATGCTAGTTTTATAACTGCACTAAAGAAGGTGGCCAACTGTTTTTCCTATTTGACCCCTAGTTGTTACTGCATTTCATTCCATATTTAGTGGTGGTAGAAAAGATAATGTATCTTTTGCAATTGTATTTCATATAATAGAGGAAGTTGAGCTCTCTCTGGCTGAAGGCAGACAATTACTTGAAAGTTGACGTGCTCCAAATTTTAGAAATAGCTGTGAATAGTCTTGAATGTATGAATTAAAAGTACACATTTTTTTAAAGTAACTTTTTAAAAAATGGTTCTGTGGAATTTTTATTACTTCCTGCTACACATGGGCTTTGCTTGGCTTAAAAATCAGCAGTCCTCCTGCAGCACAGGGTCTCAACACCAAGTTGTGCGTTTTCTTGTTTTTTTCATGTCGTGGCAAAACCAGTCAGATGATTCGTGCCTAAAGATGAAAAGAAGTTTCAGCTGGCTTCAAGTTAGCTGTATTAGTTCTAGTGCAGGGCATAACTGCAATAAAAATTTTACTGATCTATTTGTACATGGAGTTTCTTCATTGTCATAGAACAGTAAATTAAAGGTGCTGAGGTCACATAATGTCTTGAGCAGAAGCTATGGCAGATGTTACTAAATTCTGTGCTAATTATACTTGTAGACGTACGTGAATGAAAATACACTGATGCTCTCCATCACTTAGACAAGGAGCATAGTAATAATTTATATTCAGATGGGTGGGTATGTATGTGTGTACATAGGTAACTCTAGAAATTGTTGTAGCAACTGAGATACAGAAATTCTTCAGCAATGCAAGCAGCTAATGTCAAAAGTTGCTGAACATACAGTTTTTGAACATAGTTTTTCATGTGGTAGTTCTCTATAAATACTATAATTGCCATGGGGGGGGGAAGGAAATTAGTTTATATCTTTTGGAAGTTAATCTTGGTATTGGGATGAAGACTTATGTAGAGCAAAATAATTTATTTCATTGAACTTGCAATGAATTGCAATTGTGAAAGACTGAAAAAATAGGGATTTTGGTTGTTTTGATTGGTTTTCTTATTGTTTGGATATTTTAGCTAGACACATTCCTATTTTTCCTATTTTCCTATTTTACTGTTATTTAGTTTTATCATAAGAACATTCAGTACCATGCCAGCTTTTAGCTTCTATTTTCCTTTGTTATTTAGCAGTTGTCACCAGAGTATTTACAGTTTTGCTTTTGCAAATGGGTAACACTGGCAGATGCTTCTGGTGTGCTGTTACGATGTCAATTGTTCGCAAAAGCTTGTTTAAAGCCTCAGCATTTTTTTTTTTCTTTTTAAATACTGTAATCTCTATATTAGATAATATCAGTGATTTTATTGACTTTAAATTCATTATGGGTTGGCCATCTTCTAGCAGTCTATTTTTTTCCCATATTTTTACATTCCCAAGAAGCCTAAATTTGTGACATACAGGTCAGGCCATATAGGATGAACCAGCCTGCCAGTTCTCTCAATACATGTGAAGCGTGTTAAATAGGGAGGATGTGAGCAAAGCCATGATCCCAATCTCTATTTTTAACGAGCTGAGAGGATAGTGTTAAACTAAATATGCACTGCATAACGTGGTTATAGGAGTCAGCTTCCACAAAGCTGCTGGTCTGGGCCTTTGTTCACACAGACATTAGACATCCTTTGTTTTGCCCCTCCTTCTCTTCTTCAGCAGTCATTCAATGACAAGCGTAAAAAGAACCTCTTTTCCCGAAAATTTCCCTTCTACAAGAACAAGGACCAGAGTGAGCAGGAAACCAGTGATATTGACCGTAAGTATGTGGCATCCAATGGAGAGAAGCACACGTAGAAGGGCCTGCTAGCTTGCAGTAGGGTGTTACCATGGAGACAGTTTCATGAGCTGCAACAGGCTAACAGAGCTTGAGATGCCAATGACAAACCAATCTATAAAATCAATACAACTGCTTGTTTGCTGTTAAAGTAAAATTTAACCCAGGAGCATTCCAGTCTGGAATAGACTGGGTAGTACTGTGGAGTGACAGTATGTACGTAACTGGAGGAGATAGCAGCCTTCTAGTGCTGTCAGTGATGGTTCCTCATTCTGACTTGGAGGAGAAGGCACAGCAGTGATCAAAGTATAACGGAGCTTACCAGCTTCTTGAATAATCAGTCCCTTCCGACTGATTTCTTCGAAGTCATTAATTCTAATTTGGTTTTCCTAATGAAGAGAGTTTACTTTGATTTTCATCACTGTTGCCAGCACTAAAAAAGCGTCTTCTCCAAAAGCAGTTGCATAAGTTTGCTAATGCAGACCAGGACTGCTGGAAACTGTGTTTCTGTGCCATTTGCATCACTGATTACGCTTTATGTGCCAGTCAGGTCAAATCCTAAAGACTTATCTTCCCCTGTGATGTTCTGGGAACTGTCTCCTGTCGTAGCGCCAATTTTATATATTACTGACAATTATTTTCTTTGTGATTGTCTTTTTATTGCTTGCCCTCTGGGGACTACTCTGCAGGAGGTCCCTGACGACATGGGATCAAAAGGCCTGAGTAAGTGATCAAAATACTCCCAAGTTATTTTAACCTCCATCTGAAAAATTACTTTTTTTTTTTTTTTTTTTAGCAGATCTCTCTGAGACTGGTGCTCTACTGGCACAAGGAGGTTGACTCTAAAAATGTTGCATAAACTTTTTCTAATTTGTAATGTTCTGGGGGTTTTTGTGTTCAGGACCATATTACTTTAAGTTCATGTGACTGTCACATTATATTTTTGTTGTTGTTGTTCAGAAGCTTACCGGCACACACTTGTTTGTCTTAATAGTACTGTGTTTTTAAACATGATGATTATTTTCTTTTCACATGTATCTTGTCTTTGTGTTTATTTAAAAATAACATGGCTTTTTACAGTAGTAGTACAATGGTTACTGTAATACTTCAACTACTTAGGGTTTTCAGTCTTCTCTCTAGGTGGCTGATGTCTACAGCTGCTTAAAACAAACAAAAATCTTTGCTTAACAAATGCCATGAGAGTTTTTCTGTCCTGTTTGACTTCTTATGATGCTTTTGGACCAGGTATAGGGTTAGCTGATAGAGGAGATGCATAAGTATTTGTTGCATTTCTTGCAGAAGTGTTAACTGCTTGAACAGTAAGATTCAAAGCTTTATGAGTACTCCTAACATCTGTTGGTGTACACAGATGCCACCACTGTATGTGACAAATAATGACAAATAAAATGACAAAAAAAGTCAAAAACTTGCTTTCAACACATACGTTGTTGTACGTTTATGGAATAGCAAAATCAGTCACTAAAGGTATGTGACTAAAGGTCATTAAAAAGAACACTTCTTCCCAGGGCATAACTGTTACACATAGTGCTCCTGACATCACATGCGAGAAGCAGTATACTTCTATACTTTGTCTTAACCATTAAAAAAAAATTCTAGTAGCTATAATATTAATTTTC
The DNA here is from genome assembly GCF_000696875.1 of Nestor notabilis. Classification (NCBI taxonomy): domain Eukaryota; kingdom Metazoa; phylum Chordata; class Aves; order Psittaciformes; family Psittacidae; genus Nestor; species Nestor notabilis. The sequence continues at coordinate 15,649 of NW_009945154.1, read as the reverse complement.
CATTTCTGAAATGGCTACTTTCAAGGAAATTCTCAGTCTAGAGTGGAAGACCTTAGCAACCTTTATGGCCTTATTGTTTACAGCAGATCATAAACAGCTTTTATGGCCTTTTAATGCCTAGTTTAAACTATGTAATATGCTCAAGAAACGTCAGCAGGTGACTTTGTTATAAAAACAAATGGCTTCTAGCCTGGTCTTCATCAGACTTTTTGAAACTGCCTTACCACACTTAATGCGGGCTGTGTTACATGGGCTTTGCAAGACTGCTGTTCTTGCAGGCATTTTAGGCTTTATGTTTTTACCAGTTGTGCCCATTATCAGACTATCAGAACACTTGTATTCTCAATTGACAGTGTCTGCCTTTTATGTTCAGTCAAGAGGCTTTTAAACATCACTATTTCTCTCTTCCGTGCCAGTGTGGATATTCTTTTTCCAAGACAAGAAAATGGAATGGAAGTAGATCCAAATTGCTAGTACTCAAAAACAGCTCAACTGGTTAACCAGTCAGAAAACTGGTTTTTCTGCACAGAAATGAAATGAGGGAGTTCAGTCTAGCCAGAGATTTGTGGTTTAAAGATATCAGTTCACTTGATCCAGAAACATTTTAGAAGGTTAATTAATTTACATATGATGACTAACTTTTAAAAATGTTTATGAATCACTAGAAGCATACTTGCTTCATTAACTGTATTCCTACCGCCAGAGTCCTCTTGCTTCCTTCTCTTTAGTCTTGTAGGGGAGGAACCATGCTGAATTTAATGTATTATAAAGGCTGCTCATGACAACAGTGTGTATTATCACATGCACACCGGTACATAATTTCAGATTAATTGTATTTCATTTGTATAGGTCAAACACAAGCTTCTTTATGCAGTCTTAACCTGTGAATGTTACTTGTTTTCTCTACAAATAGATACACTCATTGGCTGGCATTGAAAAGGACTCTTTACAATAAAGTTCAGCAGTATCAAAGTTCATATTGGTTCACCCGATTTATAGAATTTTCAAGTAAAAGAATAGACTGATACCTGAAATTCTTCAATTGCATTTATTTTTATCATGAACGTATTTAACACAGTTACATACCTTAAAAAAGTAAATCTAAACACCTTGTAGCTACTGAAGTGTTTTTGTTATGCAGAAGGCATGAAATTAATACAGAGAGTCCAGAATAAAAGTTGGGAGCTTTTGAAAACTACAGCACTGCTGGAGGAAAAAAAAAAAAACCCAAACCAAAAAACTTAATTTTGCATTGCACTTCAAGTAAGATATTTAATATAGCATAGGAAGGTGTCTATTACTGAAGACACTACATTATATTTCCTGCAATATAGTCCAGTATTTTCTGCTACAAGAAATGTAATCAATAAATTGCCTGCATAAAGTTGAAATGCATAACCCCATGATTTTTGCACAACAGAATTCATCTTTAAGTGAAAACCTAAAAATGGCAGGCTTAGATGGGAACTATGCATTAGTGTACTTTTTGTAATCTTATTTTGATGTGCTATTGAATGTTTCTCTTTATATTAACATCAGTTCCTTTCATATGATATTAAGCTTGATCCTGAGAGCTATGAGAAGTACCTTAAAACTTTTATATGCAGTATGTATTGATTTCAGCATTTTTCTATTAGTATTGTCTTTCATCTGGATTATTTTGTGTCAATTTGCTTTCTTTTGGACCCATGCCATTAGTGTATGTTCCTTATTTTTTTTTCCATTGTGTTGCAATTTCAGAGCATGTAACCTCTAATGCCAGCGATAGTGAAAGTAGTTACCGTAAGTGTTTTTAAGTTTTTTATTTAGAACCTTTGTTTAGTACTTCTTTCTTTGGTTTTGTTTGTTTGTCTTTTCTGGGTATTTACATGTTATATAGAACTTCCAAGTCACCTTCAGGTGAAATCCATATTCATGCATTTGGTGGGGAACTGCAAATTCTGCTGTGTCTTTGCTTTTAAAAAACTGTCTAGAGAGCATCATTGCAAACCTCCTCTATGGGTAGTTTTATTGTGATCTGTGATTTCCTTAATTCAGCTTAATTTGAATCTGTTGCTGTTTTTTTTTTTTTATAAATTGTGCAAGCTATCTAGACCTATTAAAACCTAAATGTAAATTTAATGCTAACAAACATATGTAGTTGAGGTTAATACTGGAAGTGTAACTAAAATGTAATATGTTAAATAGAGCAATAACTAGACTTTTTCACAACTGATACTCAGATCTAATATGTTTATACTTCTAATGAAAGTAAAGATAAGCAAACATGTATTTACCCTTGCTTTCAGCTTTCACTTAACTGTTTTGTCAAGTGTGGGTGCTTAATATGAACTGTCTTCAAAGCATACGATACACATTCAGTGCTGGAGTCAGTTATGATAAATTAGCATGCTAGGCATACATGCACATTCTCTTTCTCAAGACATCATATATTTTAAATACTAGACTGAATTAGCTTTTTTATTAGCCCAAGCTACAGCAGTACTACGTGTTAACAGTTGGTAATGATGCAGCATGGTGCTGCTCTACAATGAATGTCTTAAACCAGAGCCAGAACTTCAATCCCACTGATTGTTTCCATAGAACATCTCCTTAGTAAGGTGCACTGTCCATACCTGAAACCCAGGATAGAGCAGAGCAGGAAGATGAAAAAGTTGAGGATTTGAAGAGGTATATGTTAAAAAGGAACAATAGAAGCCTTGCGGTGCAACACTGAGTGGCTCACTGAGCAGCTCCTGGTTGCCTTTTATAACTGCACGATGGGCCCTTCAGAAGCATATGATTTATATTGGGGTGATAAGGAAGGTCATTCATTAACAGATATATTTGTTCGGAAGCTGTAGATCTTCTTAGAGGTGATGATCCACGTTTTTTCTTCCAGATGATGACACTCAAGGGAAGAATTAATATATGTATATAAAATGCTAACAGTGCTGTAGACTTTAATCAAAAAGAAGCCATTTGGGGGAGGCATTTGTGTTCCCTGAGACTAACACAAAATTGAACATGTATGGAAGTTGCCTTTGCTAAACTTACACATTTTAACCTTTTTTAATGACACGCCATTAAAACTATCTAATCATGACTCTTTCTTCCTAATTTTGCTGCTTTCCTCTCTTCCCTTCTTTTTCTCAGAGGTTGCTTTTTTTTTGTTTAAAGCTCATGGTTGATACTACTAGTTAGATTTTCACTCCATTCTTACTTGAGAAGCCCTGGTTTTATTATGAATGTCATGGATTTGCTTATCTGTGTGTGTAATTCCAAGCACTTTTCATTGAAATAATTTTTTTAATTTCTTCTTACTGCTGTCTAATATGAAAGTTATCTTGATTACAGATGAGTACGGTTGTTCAAAAGGTTCATTCTATTAATATTCATTTTTTCCAAAGTATTAAAAAGCAGTGACAATATATACTTTTTGCCCTTAATCAAGGGATGCTTTTTACTTGTTCTCTTTACTAGTTTGCCTAACTAATTTTCAACCGTATAGCAATGTCACTTATCCAAAGAAATATCTAATTATGTGTGAGCTGGATCTTTCATAGTTGACTTGATAGTTGGTGATTCCCTGTTTCTCTCCCTAGCCTAAAAGGGGTTCTGAAAGTATATACTGTCCTAAAATCCATTTGCATGAGTTACTTTTTGAGATACTAAAATATACAGGTTGCATGGTTTTGTGTCTGTCTTAAGGTATTCCTCACTTGCAATAGTTAAAAAAATTAAAATGTTCATATATTGCTGTAGTACAGTTTGAATGTAAATTTATTGCAAATAAGAGAAATATTTCTCTTAATGAAATGGTAATTTTTAAAAGATCAGTGGTACTTGCTATGAAATAAAGACTAGATATATAGAAGCAATATATGAATTTATAAAAACCTTCATCTGCCATCTGTTTCTATACAACTGTGTTTTAGCATTGTTATGTACCTTGGCCTGTTATGAGAATGGCTTATAAACTCCAAAAAATGTTCCAAAATTACACAAGTGAGTCATCAAAGGACTGTATTTTAATCAAAGTTCATAGTAATGTCATGTAATTTGAGCTTCTATCTTCAGAAATATAAATTCTCTGCTGTCATAGAGTTTTAGTCATTCCACTGCATGAAATCTTACTCAGAGATACCTTATTAGACTACAAATAATCTTTTAGAGAGATGGAAACTGAGGTATATTTCAGATGCTTTCACTAACATTTTAAAAGCCTGCAGGAAGTTCAAAATTCAGTTACTTTAGTTTCATTCACTGCTGATGTGCTTTCTGGAGCTGAGAACAACACAAAGCATTGTTTGTTTTCAACTTTGTCTTTAAAACTTCATTAGTAAAATAATAGTATATACAATCATAATTTTTTTGGTAGAATTAGAGTGGTTGAGGACGTTTATATCAATGCCACTTCATGAGAAAATTAATGGAAGATAAGTACACCGTGACGAACATGGTCATCAGCCCTGTATAAATACAAGAAAAATATTATTTTAAATGCTGGTTTCAAAGTGTGGAGAATGTTGATGGTGAACGTGGCATTGCCTGTAGCAGTGAATGATAGCATGCATGCATTTCATTCAGGGGAACGTGTATACGAGCATTTCAATAATGCTTTAAAATTCTTGTGCTTGATGTCAGTTCACCATGCTAACAGAAATCAGGCAATTATTTATACTGTATGTGTCTTATGCTTTAAAATTTTGTTTGGCTTATCTTTGTGATTTTTATAAATCATTGCTCTTGAAAAATGTGCTTCATCGATATCATTGTAATGCATATTACTGAGGAATGTCTGTATCATTATAGTTCATTGAATGACTCAAATGTGTTGGTTTAAAAAAAATAGAGATGTCTTTGCATTTACATTTTAGGTGGCCAAGAAGAGTATGTGTTGTCATATGAACCAGTCAATCAACAAGAAGGTTTGTAGATCTTACTCATCATAAAATATCATCTGAATTATCAGAGCATTTCATGTGCCCTTATGTAGTGAGCATTGTGACATATTTCATTGTTTTGAACTTGTTACCATTATTCACATGGATGAAGTACAAAGGCATAAATTATTAGATGCAATTGCTAAATTGTTTAGCACAAAATATGCAGGTCTGCTACTTAAAATAACTTATGTATGGTTTACATTGCAAGGAAAATACGGTACGTTTAACAATTCTATTAGTGTGAACCACAGAAATCATAGTTTTCTTCTGTTTCTCACACTTGCATTTAAAATAAAATGCTTTTCAGTGATTTCCGCTGGGATGCTATCATTCCTTTGGTCTTGGTCTTGCTTCGCTGTGTATAATAGATACAGAATTTTTAATGTTCTCTTTCTCCACAGGTACTAACAGTTGATTTACATTCTCTGATACATGGCTCATGTATTTGTAAATTAATCTGTAAAAGGGATGTGCTTTGGGAATACTTGATACCCATTAGCTAACAAATAAGGTGACAGTCAAACTAAATATACATAATGTATTTACGTGACTTTTGAGTGTCAAGATTTCATTTCTGGTTTTGTGCAGGTAGTGGCACAGCTCAGTTGCTTCTGATAACATTATGGAACATACATGCCTGCATAGACTTTCTGCTCCCACTCGTTAGTTATGGCATATGGGTTCCATTTCATCAGTAAGCTTCTAAAAGCAGCAAAATTGTTATACGAGACTAACACAAACAACATTATTTATATCATATAATTTGTAATAATCATAGGCTCCAAATAAAATCATGGATGAGAAATGCATGTATTAAGACCGTGATAGATATGGGGAAATGGTAGCACGTCTCTTTGATGTGCTAAGTAAGCTCTACCTACCTAAGCTAGGGAACCAGAGGTTTGTTACCCCCAAATGAGAAGCTGCTGGGTCTGTGTCTGTGCGCACACGCCAGAAGGGCTCACAAAATGAGAAACATCTTTTTAGCTGGCATTAACTTCCCAGATTTGGATAGCTTAATGATTTAGTGAGAACAATAGAAATATCAAGTGAATTAATGTTAAGGTTGAAGAGAAAGGATGTAAATAAGACTTCGCACAAGCTGATGCTTTAGTAACGATCATATTGTAAAACTAAAGGTTTCAGAGAGTGAAGTGCTTTGGCATTTACATATATGACTTTAATTCCCTTTGAGTGTAACACATTGTATGGGAAGGCCATAAAAGAACTAGCACCTCATTCCTTTGCTTAGACCCTGCATGCATTATCTGCATTTGTTTACTAATTCACTTGCACAGTAATTTTTTTTTTCCCCCAAGAAGCCCAAAGGAATAAAGAACTGTAATAACCAACATAGATTTAAAGGTGCTTGGACTTGAGATGCTGGTGGGCTGCCCTTAGTGTTCAAGCAAAAATTTTTGTTGTTAAATGAATAGGTTGACAGTTACTGGATTCAGGACATTCCTTTTATGAATATATTAATACTCTGGAAAGGAAATAGTTGTCAGAGTTAAAATATATTTTATAGATTAGACTATTTAATTTGGACTTATCTATGCAGTAAAGATGTATTGAACCTAAAAATTAAAATTTATAAAGTGGTAATTATATGCTAATACTAAGATACTCAGGCATTATTTTCTTCATGGTTCTTGCAGTATAATTAGGTGTTTTCTGATTAAGCTTAATTTCCAAAAGCCCTTTATAACTTTATAAAAAATTAAGCTACTTAAAATTAAGCTACGCTTCGCTTTATAGTGATGTTAATAGTTAGAAAAGGTATATATAGTTGAGCCTTTTCATATATGAGCGTATAATTGTGGTCTTGGAGGAAAAGAAGCTTCTCCCAACACAGAATTAGAATTTCACAAACTCTGCTACTGCTTATGTGCCTCTTTAAAGTGAAAAGATTTTCGAACTTCTCCCTTTTGCTTTTTTCTTCAGAGTGAAGGATGTTGCTTTGTGAAAAATCTGTTAAAATATTTTTTTCTAAACCAAGACCTCATAATTTAAGATTCAGTCACCCAGAACAGTTATTTGAGAGTGAAGATGTAACATCGTACTGTGACTACAGTATTAGTTGGTTTACATTCTTCAACATGTTTTTCCTTTCTTTAAGAGTACATATTCTTGTAGGTATTATAATCATTAATATGTGATAAAGCTTATTTTTCTGAACTCTAAAAGTTAGCAAGCGTACTGAAATGTAACTAACATTATTCCTTTATGTTTAATAGTCAGTTACACGCGACCTGTGATTGTTTTGGGACCCATGAAAGACAGAATAAATGATGATCTAATCTCAGAATTTCCAGACAAATTTGGTTCATGTGTTCCACGTAAGTCTCAGCAAATACTGAAGCAATTCTAAATGATTTTTTTTCTGTTAATTTTCTTACAAGACATCCTCTGCATGTTGAGTTTAAAAAAAAGTTAATGTATTGTCTAAACTTCATAGACCTATTGTGATTGTCAGTCATCTCTTTACTTGTGAAAATTTTGCAGTATAAATGGGAGACTATTCTTGCTTATTGTAGGGGAAAAAAAAAAGTAACTGTTTTTTGGTTTGCTTTTAAAATTACTTGTTTATATTTAAAGATACTACTAGACCAAAACGAGATTATGAGGTGGATGGACGTGATTACCATTTTGTCACTTCTCGAGAGCAAATGGAGAAGGATATTCAGGATCACAAATTCATTGAAGCTGGCCAGTACAATAATCATCTTTACGGAACAAGTGTCCAGTCAGTGCGAGAAGTAGCAGAAAAGGTAAATCGGTGCCAGTTACTTTCATTTACAGAGATCGTTATCTGAGTGTGCTCACAGGGGAAAAGAGAAGAATGGCAAGAAGTCATTAGGAACACCCTGACTTTAAAAGGAATTTGTACAAAACTAGAAACAAAGCGCATTGTCACAGATGCATTTAGGGAAATAATGAAACTTTGGAATAATGAAAGCATCATGATTAAATTATGGAGAAAGAGCAAACATAGTTTGTGCCCTCTTATAAAAAGAGAATAGAGAAGAAATAATTTGAATTACAGGCTAATTAGCCTAGCTCACATACATAGATCATTAAATAATTAAGAATAGTGGTGCTGGAGTCAATTAATACAATGATCCATTTGATGCAGACCTGTGCAGAAAAAAACTTGTAACAATACTATTCTTTGTACCCTTCATGGATTTAGCTGGTAAAGGGAAAAGAGTAAATATAATAAACTCAATTTTAATAACATTTTTTACATAACTACCCCTACATTATGGAAACTGAGCTTATTGTCTTTATCCTGAACAGATTTTACTTATTTCTTCCAAAATCTAAATATTTCTTAATTCAAACAGAAGTTTACATGAGTGCTCTGAAAAAAAGTGGGAAGAGGGAAGCATATTTCTTTGAGTAAGATGCCTGTTTTAAGGAAGCTTTTTGGTGAAAATTCTTTGCAAGTGTTCCATGTTAGGTTGATGAGTTGCTTACAGATACGATGCATTTACAGTAGACAGTGTTATCTGATCTGTATGAGAGAAGAAACAGCTATTTTCTAGGTGGGAACTCATAAGTGTGAGCGCTTTCAGTCTGGACATGCAGGGAGTAAGTGTGGTTAACTTGTGAGAAACAGGAGTGTATTTAGTCCTCTGGAAAACAGTGTAGGCCATTCTGGCCAAATTTCTGAGTATTGTTATTTCTGTCAGTTTAATTTACTGGAATCGAAAACAGGGCAAACATGGTGAGACTCCGTGCTTCATGTAATGAAGTTTTCTTCTCCTGTCTTTCTCACTATATGGAATAGAACCTGGCCCCATGATATACAGCAAGAAAAGTAAATAAAATTAATTACAAAATTATTAAAGTAAATGAACAGTACTTTGTATGGGAGGCTGAACAAAGTTGTGAAACTATCATATGGGGTTAAATGATGAAACTGTTTATTGAACAGCTTAAACATTATAAACTTGTGAGCAGTTGCTTCACCTGGTAGCATAAATACAGTCCTTCAGTTCCATCCTAGACCTGAAATTGACTGTGTTCTTCTGCTCATCTAGCGGGATTAGAAAGGTACAAAATGGATTTGAATCTTTTATAAACTAACATGAAAAATCAAGTGCTATCAGATGTCTCCATGCTGTTAAATCTCTTGCACAGGCACCATGGGACTTTGGGTAGATGCAGCAATTTCTCTGTTCCAGCTAACATTATTTTTCTGGGAAACAATGGCCTATTCTGCAGAACTTGACTTAAAAATCTTGACAGGGCTGCAAACTGGTCCATCTGGGGCTACTCCCTCTGTGTATTCCTTTCTGTCCCGCTTAAGAGATCAGTCTCTTCAGTGTGTCTTACTACTGGGATACGAAGGGCTATTTCCAAGTTTTCTATGATGTATTTAAGGGAAGACGCAACAGAAGTGACTGCTACTACCCCAAAAGTACCAGAAGTAGTATTCTTGCAATAGTTATAAATTGCTTTCATTTGCCCATGCTTCCAGGTGATAACTCTCTCTCATTTCCATACCTATACTGGACACAGCTAAGGATGCCTTTTGATGATGATGTTCAGTTATTTTAAAGAGCACTGAAGTACTGTGCTGTGTTTCTCAAATCAGCTGCAGTGCAAGTAAGGAACTGAAAAAAAAAGAAAAATCTAAAAAATTGTTTAAATATACTGTGCAAAGAGCAAAATAGCTTTCCTGGCTGAAAACTAGATAATTGTATCACAAAGTACTTGCATGTCTTTTCCTTGTCTTCCAATCTCCACACAAATGGAATTTTCATATCCTCTTCTTTGGAATTCTTAGCAGCTTGCAGATCTCTCTGTCTGAGGCCACTGTTATTGCTCATGTTCAGTATAGATTTGGAATAAACCGTCACAGTTATATTCTGTAAGCTCCAGCACAGCTACTGTGCTCACACCCTTTGCGCAAGATCCTTTGGCACCTGACATAAATTGTTGGGCCAAACACAGCAAATACTAACTGTCTTATTCCAGAAAGGAAAATGGACCAGATAATGCTCTTAATTCTCAGTTCCCAAAGCATGTGCCATGTTTAAACAGAAACCATTTGAAATACGTGGACAGGCCAGCACATGCAGTAAAATACTCTGCTAGAACATGCAAACACCTTTCTTAAATGATACCAGTCAGCATCCAGATCAGTGAACTGGATCTGGGAAACAGCTGTCATCAGTTGAAAACAGGCGATATTTATTGTTCATGTGGAAAGAACACTTCTATCCTCTTTAAAAATTCCTGAAATAAAATTCTGTGGTTTTGTTGTGCAAGAGATCAAATGCAAATAATCCTAGTGATGTCTTCTGCCAGGAAGCAGAAACATGTCAGTAATTTTAGACTAGTCACTTCCTTGCTCTTCAATGTGCTCTCCAGGAATGATCGCAGGAGTTCAGGAAGTTGTTGTATGCTATAAGTAACCTTTGGGTTTATGGTGCTTGTGAGTCTCTTTCCTGGCTCACAGAATTCTGCCGTTCATTGTTCTCCTGCTAAAGAAAAAGCTTTGCTGCTTTATTCAATTGACAGTTGTTTTCTATTCCTCTCCCCCCATCCCTTTCTAAAATGATAATATGCAAAATTACTCATGCTACTCATAAAGGAAAGAAATAAAAATGCATGAGGTGGAAATCAGTATATCAGATGTGAGAGGAGCTGAGGAAAAGGAAGAGCCTTTGAGATTAGATATCCCAAAGAGCTGAAAAACTGCTTATATGGGAGAATAGAAGTGGAGAGAAGAGCAGCCCTGCCACATTGTCTTTCAGCTGCCCAAGAAATGATTGTTACTTACGTTTCTCAAAAGGTGAACAAACAATCAGCCCAAATAAATTGCATTCACCGTGTCAAACCTGGTAATGTTCTGTGTGTACTGGGGGGAGAAGCGTGCTTGTATTCAGTTCCATCTGACCATTCTGATGATGGCATATTTCCCTGCCATCGGGGGTGGTTACTATTTAGGTATGCCAGTTAAATCATCTGGCTTCTCTCTAAACTGCATCTGTGACATGGCCACCTCCCTAAAGAATCCTCAAATTCTTAAAAAAAATAATTTTGCTGGTGTGGTTGAAATACAGCTGTTCCTCCAGATGATTCTGCATTGCTGATTGGGCTGATTCTCCAGCCTCTGGTGGAGAAAGGAAGGAAGGATGGTCAGGAACATCTCAAATGATGTATGATCTCAACAGAGAAGCATTGTGGGACCTTGTGTCAAAGTGGTGAAATCATATTGATGCAAATGCTGTAATTATTTTGGCTTCAGTAGAGACATGTTTTCTTAATTATTACACTATGCATATCTGTGACATAAACTGCTTAGTATCATTTTCCCTTCTCTCTCACTTTTTAGGGTAAACATTGCATTCTTGATGTTTCTGGTAATGCGATCAAAAGGTTGCAGATTGCCCAGCTATACCCAATCTCCATTTTTATTAAACCCAAAACAGTGGAAAATATCATGTGAGTAAAAGTGAAGTATCTTATGCTAAATTGTTTGAGACTGTCATTGTATTTGAAAAGCTAACTGCAAGTTATGTGAAGATAAGTGTAATACTTGCATTTTAAACAATATTTAGTTTTATGAGTTTAATTTCTAGAGCCTTTTAGAGGGGATTTCTAATTCGAATTAAAGTGCTTGAGAACAAATGCCATTGTACTAAATTCCATCCAACATAATATCAGAACAACTCATTCCTACTACAGTCTTTGCTTAGGTATGTCATTTAGGAGGCTGCCTCTTATTGGGGTTAATACTCTGAAAACAGTTTAAAGCCTTATTTTAAAAGGCTTCAAGTATTTAAATGTATAATGTTTTTATATGTGTAATGTTTTCAATTTCAGGGAAATGAATAAACGCTTAACAGAAGAGCAAGCCAGGAAGACATTTGAGAGAGCCATGAAACTGGAGCAAGAATTTACTGAACACTTCACAGGTATGTTTTCCTTGGGACTGTTCCCTTGCCAGAGTTGAGATTTTATTGCTTGCTGTAAAATAATAATTGCCTCACTGCTGAGATAAGGCTGAACTTTGTTTTCTGGATGATCTGTAATAGCTTTGAGGCACAGAGCCGTCTTAGTACCTCTACACTGATTTCAGTTTGATCAATTCAATATATACAAAAATTTACTGGGAGCTGAATTTATGTTTTAAAAACTCTGACACTTTCTACTGTTTTCTTAGGTTACTGTAGTGCAGATGTTTGCTTTGTTGATATACTGTAAGCTTAAAGCTCTTTATTTGCAGAGCTGAGATTGCCCAGCAAAGCTCCCTGTAGAAAAGGATGAATTTCCCTTCTCCCGCTCCCCTTTTTTTTTAATCAGGAAGATGATCAAAAATGGTGGTAATCAATTAAGCCTCTGGAAATTGGGCACTACAGTATTATGGTATTTGGCAAATCAAATTAGTGTATGCTGTGTACCTAACTGTAACAGCTGCAAGCACTCAAACATGCCGATTGTTTGCACCGTGGCTTGCAGTAGGGGAAGACAGATCAAGTCAGGATCTTCAGGAGGGCAGAAATGAACCTACCCTATTCCTGTCATAGATAGACACTTGCTCGTTTCCTTTCCATTATGATCTATTGCAGGGCTACAGTTTTTGCTGCCCCATTCACCTCATTTCTGTCCAGTTCCTTCTTCCACATCTTGTGTGGGCAGAGCTGCATATGCCACAGTCTGCTCCACCTGGGCGGAGACACAGGGAAGGAGTGGGGCTTCACATGGGAGGAAGATAATGGAACCAGTAGACTCCCTGCCATGGTCTTCCTGCTGCCTTACTCTCTATCTTGTGTACTACCCACACAGTGAAAAACTTGAGTCCCTTTGTCTACTTCCATCTCTCTCTGCTGCCTTGCAGCTGTCAGATTATCCCAATACTGCATCTAGCTCTCCCATTCTTCCCATAGCGCTCTGTCTGCCTGCACCCAGAAATTTGTGAGTCTCAACATATATTGCAAACTTTTCCTATTATAGAGTCTCTTTCCAAATGACTGGCAAATACGTCAGGTTTGTTACTCAGGAAATGAGTTTATTTTAATAGTTATTCTCCAAGGCTGTCTCAGGGCACTATATAGGACACTTTCAGGAAATTTTCAGGGCCATAATTCAAGGTGTTTCAAAAACCTATAGACATTTTTAAGTGCTGTAGTGCTCAGGACCGTAAGTATAAGGCTTGTTGACAAAGGAAGATAGCAATGGTCAGACTTGTGTGTCCTTGATAATCCACTTCAGAGCAGAAATCCTTTTCTGAATCTGCTAGGGATGCTTGAAAAGATTTCAGGTCCTACTTACTACTTAGTTTGGAGGCTGCCACCCGTATAAGTCAGGTGGTAAAACAGAGTATGTGAGCATTCTGTAACCTGTTAAAAAATACCACATTGTGTGGGGTAACTGAAATGAACTTCATCAGCAGGTTAAGTTTAAACAGACTTCAACTTTGCACCGAAGCACATGAAGAGCACATCCATCTTCTGCTTTAGGGTACTGAGCTTTGGAAGAGGTATGGTTAAACATAGCTGGAGAGAAGTGAGATGCTGAAGCTTACAGCTATTTGCATTGCAAAGACATTTCTAAATCTTTGTAATGCACTGTTGTGCTGTGAAAATTATACTTGACCTATAATAATTGAACAGCCTTTTCCTACAGACACTATGACAGTGGGCTGCAGATGGGGAGAAAGTTTTTAAGAGATGGGAATGATGAGTAGGAATAAAAAGGAAGTAATTAGCATGAAAGCAAAGCTTGGAAGCAGCAGTAACACGAGTGCACAAAAGAGTGAGTCTGGCCTACCTCCGAAATATCTTTCATGCTAAACATTTTTTCTTGGATTGTCAATACTGAGGTGGTGATCCTAATTAAAAAGAAATTACTGTCTCATACTGATTGCTTTTTCAGACTGAAGTACGGTACAAACAGCTCACACTTCACCCTCATTTTCACCAGATGGTATTTTACTCTGATGTATCAGAATACATGCACATTGGCGTAGTTCTAATTATTTTGTATGCTTGGATAAAATATCTAACTTAGAGCATCTGAATATAAATTGCATATTTAACTGTGTGAGGAAGCCTATTGTCTATAAAACTTAACTCTTTTAGCTGGGCAACAAACTCCCCGAGTTCCTCCTCATTTTGGACAAAAGCAAAGGGTAGTGCTAGCAGGTAGAAATTTCAAGGTCAGCCAGTCTTGCTGTGAAGCTTCAGGATCCAGCTGGGGAGTTCACCAGTCTCATCACACCAGGCCTGACTTGGACTGCCTGCATGAGGTCATAGCCCTGTACTGTCTTGCCTTGTTGTGTTGGAAACACACATAAAAGTTAGACCGAAAAGAATACTGGAGGATGTAAACTGACTCGGGCAAACACTAACATGTGGTTAGGAAAAGAAAAAGACCTCTGCAGTTGTATAGGTATGTTTGTAGCAATCTGAAAACCACTGCCTAACCCCAAGCCTCTGAGTGGGTGAGATGGTGCTTTGTGTGTCCTGCAGTACCATCAATAATGTGCTTCACTCCAGCACAGAAACCAGAAATCTCAGTGTCTGTTCCTTCAGTGATCTAAAGTCCTCTTGCCACTCAGAGAAAAGAGAAGCTGGGCTTGGAACATCTTGGTTTCTGTACAGAGCTAGGAAGAATGATTGCTGATTGCCACATTATGTTTTACAGCTATTGTCCAAGGAGACACACTGGAAGAAATCTACAACCAAGTGAAACAGATCATAGAGGAACAGTCTGGGCCTTACATCTGGGTTCCAGCAAAGGAAAAATTATGAAAACAGATTTTTATTTTCAATTTTCTAACTGACATCACCTACTACATCTGATGATTCTTAAGCCCTTCCAGTGGAGCCTGCCTCTAGCTCTTTCCAGCGTGGTTCATACCCTAACCATCACATTCTGCAGTTCCCATAATGCTTTACATTTGGTGTCTCTCTTAGTTTAAATAATTTGTATTATTGTGCTCTGTCGGTTTGCCATTTTTCAAACATAACAATGGAATGGCCTGACCAGCTATTAGTTTGGGGTGGGGGTGGGAGGGAATTGCTTGGTAAAATTCCTTAATGTTTAAGGGAAAGTAACTTTCGAAGATTTTTCAAAAAAGCTTTATAGACATTCTTTTAAAATTTCATAACAATTGAAAGAAAAGTTGTATTCAAGGAAGTTGTAAATCATTAGTAACTTTGCACGCTTAACTTCAATAGCATGGTTTGGTCAGGGCAATCAATTTCAGGTTTTATTTTCTGAATTTAAAAACTCTATTCTCACAGTAATATTTTTTTTTCCAGGCAGTTAGAAACTTTCAAATTTTGAGTTAACATTTTCATGAAGTCCCTCAAGGGATATTCATTTTCATAATTTCATACGGATATTCTTATAATCTATTTTTTCATTTTTTGCCAATAAAATTGCTAGGGACAAAGATGTGTAATGTTTTTAATCTTCCTTGTGAAACACTATTTATAGTGTCTTACAGAAATTGTTTATAGATAATGGTCATCACACTTTTTCAGCCTAAAATATGTTTAGGTGCTAGGAAACCTTGTATTTTTCAGAGGAATGCCAAATTTCCATTGGCAGTATTACAGAAAACAGCTGCAGAGATGGTCATTAGGGCAATGAGAGAATGATTCATAGCCTAAAAATGTGTGTGTTCTTAGGGGTCAGATTTTAATGAATATTTTACCCACAGTAACTGCCTATTTTGTTATAATAAATATATATAT
>NW_009945153.1:25436-46986 GCF_000696875.1 Nestor notabilis | reverse complement strand
ATATATATACAATACTAATGCCCTTAGTGCCTGGCTGGAACCCTTCTTTTCCCCCATTAGAACCTTTGCAGTCTTTTCAGTTTGGCCATCGATGTTGGTTAATATTTGCAGACATTTGCAGCTTAAAAGAAGTGCAAGATCTCCTGTAAAAAAGATTCAGAAGTCACAGAATTTAAAATGTACTGCGGGTAGAGAGGTGGACCCTCACTAAGAGTTTTGGAGAAGCAAGAACTGAAAGCAGACTGGTATTTGCAAAGAGAAAGAATATACAGAGTCTAGAGGGATGACCAGCTCTGAATTGTTGGAATTTAGGTACCTAAAATGCCTTTGGGTCTCAGAGGTCACCTTTCCTCAATATACAGTCTTTGACCCTAAGACTTGATGGTCTAAATGCAGATAAAAGAACATAAGCAGAGTGGAATATATGATAAATCCTAAGCAGGATAGAAATAGGATTGGCTTGATAGCATTCTACAAGTAATTTTAATTTCTCTCTGCATTTCCCACTGTACTTTTCAGTTACAGGGCTTCATCCTCCATTGTCCACAAAGCTGCTGAATCACTGTTTCTGCTGCTAAGGGGTGTGAAATGCCAGATCAGAACAGCACTTTGTGACAATGTTATGAATCTGTATTTAGGACCCATTAACTCTAGCTAAAATCAGCAGCGATTGAGGGTATGGGACTGTGGGCCATGTACAAGTGACCCTTCTAAAGCTTTGGATGAGATCTGCTTGGCGAAGAAGTTGTGTGTTGGGGAATGAACAGGGTGTAGGAACAGCATCTGCCGCAGTTTCCGTACATTCCTATTCCATAGAGGAGGGAGATGTGGATCACCTCAGGGGTGCTGAGACATGATTGTCCCAAGTACCCATTCAGTGTAAGACTGTTGTTCACATGCTTGGCTTTAAATTAATCAGAGAGTCCACTTAGTAGGGAATTTAACTTTGGGACCAATCACACAGGTTTCTCTCTGTCCTCTCTTTTTAAAGGCTTTGATCCATTTGGATACTTTTGACAGAAATTCTCTGCTGACAAAGTTATGTCCTTTGTCTCTCCTGTTGTCTTCTTACAGTGCATTGTACTTTTTGTGGAACATCTTCCCGTTTGCCCTTAGCCTGGGATGATAAGACATGTATACAAAAGCTTGTAAAATGGATGTTGTAGGGGTCTCAGAAATGTACCTTTACTGTGCGGCTTCTTGTGATTGCAGACTCAGTGGCTGGAATGATCTTTTGCAGTTCTCACTTGCCACTGGGCTCTGAAGTGATCGCTGTAGTGCAAACAGCTTGTATAAACTACAGGTCTTCTTACTGCATCACCCACTTGTGCTTGTTCATCTCTGCAATTAACCAGACACCTACCCTGTGAAGAGTTTGTCATTTCAGAGCAACTGTTGAGTGATCCAAAAATTCTTCCCTAAATCCTTTCCTGTGGTATAAACAGACACTTAAACTTTGTCTTCTGTAGTGCAAGCTCATAATCAAGATCTCAGCAAAGCAGCTAAAATCATTCCTGAAAATTCCGCTATATGAATAAAGTTTATGAGAACAGCTTTTCAAAAACGGGGCCGATTTTTGGATTTGACTCAAACCTGTTCTTCTGTGTTCAGTATTTGTGTATTTGCTTTCTTCTGCCAGGCCTGCATTTACCACTTTCCTTTTAAGCCTACCATGAAAAGAAACAGCTAACACTGTAATATGCAGCGCAAAAGAGTACAATGTGTTTTTTGCTCATCGGAAAGACACTCAGTCAGCAGCAATAGCTTCAGGCCCGAAGGGCAGAGTTTATCTGTGAACAGCCAAAGAGTGAGAAAGTTTGTCAGTGTCAAAATTACTTGCTTAAGGAAGTAAAAAGGGTTTTAGGTTTTTTTCTTTACCAAGAGAGAGATGTAAGTAAGTTGGTAATCAGGACAATGCCAGATTCCCCTGGCAGTAGAAAATACGACCTGTGCCAAGTATGGCCTGAATTTTTGGATACATGTCAAATGGCACCATTTCTGTGAAAGCTGAAGTTAAATCACAGCAGAATCCAAAACATGAATTACAGTTTCAGCTCCTGAGCTCTCCCTGCTCTCCTCTCCTGCAGGTTGGCACAGCGAGGTACATGGCCCCTGAAGTTCTAGAGTCTAGGATGAACCTGGAGAACGTGGAGTCCTTCAAACAAACAGATGTGTACTCCATGGCTTTGGTCCTCTGGGAAATGACATCTCGCTGTAACGGTGTTGGAGGTAAGTGCCATCATTTTCTTTTTCTCTCTAAAATTATGTTTAGACAGACATGCTCTCACAGTTGTCTGGGAAGGAGGGAATTCTTTTTAACTCTCACCATCTTTTTAGTGTATCTGGATGCTCTAACGTAACAGGCCTTCAGTAGTAAGATATATGTGTGCATGAGCAAGATTGAAGGGCAAACACCTGAGTGCATAAGAAAAAGGGTCCTTGATTTGTGTAAGGATAGATCTGTCATTAAGTCGACCAATTTTAAAGATTACTGATGCCTGAGGTTTTTTTCTATAACATCTTCAGTAGCCATAGATTGACTTAGTCTGGTTGACTTCACCCAAAATGATTGGAAACATCAGACAATTTGAAATATTAAGACCAAGAAGTGGTGATTGCCTCCCATTTACTTTCATGGAATACTAATACTGAAACCTAGTGAGGGCCAGTTAAGTGTCACAGTTACTAATTGATCATTTCAGTAAGAGCCATCACAGTGATACAAAGACGTGCAAAGACCTTCCTGCTTTCCCCAGATCCCCAGCTGCTACTCATCATGTTCTGTGATGTTGCAACAGATCATCCTTATGAGAAATCAAGGGATGTTTGTTGTATAGTTGCAGTAACAAAACAAAAATGATTGGAACTGGCTATCAGAATAGCTCCAGGAAAAGCTGCTATGCTTGTTCGTATTCAGAGTTTGATCACTGAAACAAGATCTCCATTTCTGTTTTGCCTAAAGCTGCCCCAGGATTCCCAGTGTGCAGCACTGGTATGTGCTAGAAATCAGAAAAGTGGCTGTTGAGATATCTGCATTACATATTGCCATGATTGAAGATTTTCACCTTACTTCAGGGACTAAAATGAGACTAAGTTTCATATAAAATTCTTCAGTCTGCTGGAATTGTCTAACATTCATTCTAAAAAATAACTGCTGCACAGTCCAGGGCTTTCACAGGCAGTCTAAGGAGTGGGGCTGTAAAAGGTAACACTAATGTGGGTATTAAAGTAAATATGCAACTATGATTTGATTTGTTACCCTTCTTCCAAAACTAGAGGCTCCATTTTCATCAGACCTGGCATGGTTCTATCTTGCAGGGCTGCCACAGAGCCAGGACAATCTTGCAGGCTAGAGCACTAAAATATGAGGAACAGTGTACAGGAGGGAAACCAGTGTCCCATGGGAAGATGTGCATAGTTACTCTTTGTTTCTCTGCTAACATCCGTGGGATACCACAAGAGTGTCCATGGAGGTCTCTAACGCCGCTCTGCACAGTGGCTCTGTGGCTGCATCACGGTGTCCCTGTGCAGGAGGGGAGGAATGCCTCCACCTCAGATTCCTCCTATGCCTAACCAGCATTTGGTCTTGCTGGGTGGGCTGGATTGTGGGCAACAGATTTGCCCCTGTTTGCACCCTTCTGGGAAAGCTACAAAGTGAGTATGTGTGCAGAAACCTGGTGCTAGCATAAAAGCATGAAAAATAAAATTCTTTTCTGGTCAAACATTTCCAGGAAAAAACATTTGGTGCTTCAGGAACTGAACCTCAGTCTGGCGTATTCCAAAGCAAACCTATCCACATTTAACGGTCGTGGTCACGCCTGTTTCTAAGTGCATTGGCACAACCTCAGCCTTTCATTAGCACTTTGTAAATGTGGCTGAGGAGATTTAAAACCTGAGAAAAATGATCTTTGCCCTGTCTCTTGAGCTCTCTCTGTTTCTTGCATTTAGGAACTCAACTTATTAATATAAACATGAGCTATTTGCTGTGGATTCTTTCATCTTTGCTGATGCCTGAGTCCCTTCCTGTTCATATTTGCCGAGTATGGTGAAATGGGCATTGTGGCAAAAGCAAACCTTATTGCTGCTGTTCTCAGAAGGCAACTGCCTAAAAGAGGATATAAAGGCAGTTTCATAGGGAAGGAAAATCACCAGCATGTTTAGCTAGAAGAGACTGACCCATTATAACCTTAAGAAGAGCTGAAGTCATTTCAGGAAAAGGAAAGATTTCTCTGGCCCACCATCCCCTTCTCTTTCAAGGTGAAGCTTAATCCCTGCCCACATCCTGATTTTCCCTCTTTGTTTTGTTCCTCAGTTATCCTCATCTCCAGAAACACATTTCTTGAATTTCGTTTCTCTATTTCAGTTACCTTTCCAGGGGTGAAGTCCCCAGCAAAACCATGAGAGTATTTGGGCAGATCTTAGGGGGTGGAACTTGTCTTAGTGTCTCCACCCAGAGTATGGATGTAGCTCCCTTGTGACTGTTAGTGACATGCAGACAACACTGCACAGTATGTCTGATTTCCTTAGATTTTCCCCTGGTTCATGCAGCCTGGCTGTCTTTGCAACCAGCTGGTGAAATACCCTTTCAGTCATTCATGACTACAGCTCACTGTCTGCTTTCTCTCCTCATCTGTCACTCATGAGACTCCTTGCTCTCCTCACAGCTTTCCTGAGGAGCTGCCTCTGCTCATGCAAACCCCTCTTTCCTTCCTAAACTGTTTAGGCACTGAGACAAATGACTTCACATGTAAGCTGGAGTAGGCTGACCTGACTGCAGCCAGCCTTTCCAAAGGAGCCTAAGCAGGCTTGACTGGTGTCAGCTCCCTGTTGCTAGAGAAAGCCCATGGCTGTTTAAAAGGGCAGGAGTGGCAGTCTAAGCCAAGGCAGTGGCATTAACAACTTTCATTAGGGAGGAAAGAATGGGGCAGGGGGGCTAATTGCTATTCAGCCACGTAAAGGTACAGTGACTGATTTCTTTCACAAAGGGAGCTCTCAGGATTTGTTTGTCAGCATGCAGGTGTTTGGTGAGTGTGGGAGGCGATGGAGGCAGGTCCTTTCACTACAGCAGCTTTGTCAGTCTCCACGCTATGCCAGGCCTTTTCAGTCAGCAGATGTTTAAACAAAAATACCCAGCAGCATAATCCATACTGTGAAGCTGCTGTAGTAAATAAGCAGGTGGGGATTGGCTTTTGAGAAACGCTATGCTGTTCATTGTTACTCTGTTGTGCTAAATATGGAGAAGCAGAAATGGGGCACAAGGGAAAGGGAGACAGAGGCAAAGATCGAGTTTGACTGATTTTTCACCGGAGTGTAATTTAAGAGGCATATTTAGAAACTCAGCAATCCTGCTTTGGGGAGAACTTGAACTGCTCCACACTGCTGTTAACTTGGTATTTCATTCAGCACAACAGCTGTGCACCAGATGCTGCACGTTGCAAGAAATATAATTTCCATCTCAACCACTAGCTTTCAGACCGACACAGCTTTGGTGACTGAGGCAAGTGTAATTTCTCTGACAGCCTCCTAGAAAGAGAAGAAAACCATCTGGTTTGTATCGGCACTGCTCTGGGAGGGGGCCTGTTAGGGTGGCAGCTATTTGTGCATCCTGTACCTCATGAGATGCTCAGCTTTCATCATATTGACGTGGAGAGGTGACAGTTTCTGGTGGCAGGGAGTGTTTTGATAGCCTGTACAGCCTGGGGCTGTGCCTGCGCATTGGGCCCTGAGGTGGCTGCAGCTGCAGCCTGATTTAAAACTTTCCTTCTATGGAGCAGAGCCCAATTAGGGCACGTCTGCACTGTGCTGGCTTGTGGTGGCATATAACCCTGAGCTGGTACGTCAGACAGTGCAGCATCACCCTATAACAGTAATTCATGCCCTGAAGATTCTCAAAGTGTCACCGCAGTACTACACATAAGGTAGTACTTCAACAAGCCCAAGGCAACAGTACACGGTGCTCTCTACTTTCCCACCTCAGGATCCAGCACAAAGTGTCTAAGCAGGCAGTAACCATACACTGGTGGCAGAGCTCTGCACTCCCAAACCTTTGGAAGAGTGGCTGTGTCTTTGATCAACAGATGTGAAGTCACTTAAAAGATGTCTGTGCAAGGGAAGCTGCACAGTGGGTTCACCCATCCCAACACACCCTCACCCTTCCCAGCTAGCATCTGTACTCTGAAGGACGAATGGGGAAACACAGGGAAAATGTGAAGTAAGCATTTGAACAGCTCCTTAAACCTGGCCATGAAATGGCTTTTGAGCCTCTGCTTTATTCATTATTATCCCTTTGTGCAACAGCTAAGTAGATCCACCGTCCAAATTCCTCTAGCATGAAGAAAGACACAATCCTCACACACAGATAGATGTGTGCATGAGCTGTCACAGTAGCTCCACTATCAATTGATTTATCCCTTAGGTGATTCTCCCCTTGCAAACTCTAAATAGAGAGGCATTTCAAAAGGATCTAAAAATTCCCAAACCACAGCCCACTGCTGTGGACTGTGCTTCACAGCTGATTTTTGCTGGCCTTCTTTCACCTCACACCTGCTTTGATCCTACAAATGAACCTCCATCTTCCATCATGAGAAGTTGTCCCATAGAAATCAGCAAGAGGGAATGTTGGCAGGGTTTGTGGATATGCTGTTCTGACCCAAAGGAAGAGAATTCTACTGCAAAGAGCTTAGAGTAGAAAAAGAACACATGAGTGAGGTATACTTTTCATGAGGAACCCACAGCCAGATTTTCCAAAGCATTCATCAGGCACAACACATAGACCTTCAGTAATGTCTCTGGGGCTAAAAATCCAATCCCAGCCTTTCCGAGACTTATAGCCAGGCCAGTGTCAAAGGACACCAGAGATACAGCAATTATTAGTGCAAGGTAGCTCACAACCATAAAGATTAAACGCTGGAGGTTAAAGTTGAAGGAACTCTGCCATTACTGAACACTAAAGGTGCTGTATTTCATGGTACCTGAGGTATTCATGGTACTTCAGTCAGTTGTCATTTTTAGTGCCTGACTGGTCTAAAAACAATCAAAAGAAACATATAAGGGATGAAAAATAGATTCAGCATCTGTATACAGCCATGGACAAGCAGCTAGGCACAAACATCTTAACCTGCCTCAAATTGACATTTGTTACATCTACTGTTGTAGCACATCAATATGATCCATGAATAACCCCAGCTATTACTGCAAAATGTGTCTAAACACCTGAGATTCCACAGCACCAGGATGATTCACTGCAAGAGGATTCAGTGGGCTTTTCTTTGTAAAGGAAAAAGAAGCAAGGAGCTCCTGCGTGCTTTTCTAACTGAGGGAAGGCATGACTCTATTACTATAGAGTCATTACAGCAAATTGGCATCTGGCCTCAATTTCTCTTTATCATAAAAAAACAACCAACAAAAAAAAAAAACCAACCAAAACAAACCTAAAAAACTTATTCAATCTTTATATTTGGAAGAGGAATGTTTGTATTATAGAAAGAATTTCTCAAACAGGGAAAATGTATTACAGACATCAGTTCTCGAACCATCTCATAAATCTGAATGACCTTTGAACTAACCTCAACAAGAGGAACAGCTCAGCAGAGCAGCAACAGCATCCCTCTGTTGGATATTGGGACTCCTTTGACTCCTCATACTGCAAGATCTCAGAGGCTTGGCTGCTGTCCATGACCACTACCACAGTCAAACCATGCTGATGAAGATGGTGTAGGAAATGGACATCTAGGTCATGCTGTTTAAATTTTTGCAGTGAACATTAATATTTTGGTTAGCTTTGAAAGTAGAGGCATCTGCTTTGTAATGATTGTGCATCCGCTGTGTAGTAATCCAGGTCTGACCAGCAAGATGGCAACTTCCCAATTAACTTATAGGGCTAAAGTCTTGTAAATTTACTTTGGCTGAGTAATCTTTAACTGAGATTAATGGGGGTGAAAATGGTATGCCTCCTTGTAGAGGGAAGAAAGCAAAGCAGACTTTGACCCTTGACTGTTAACGAAAGTGATTTACGTATGAGAAGGTAGGAGAGCTCTGCAGGAGGCATCTGTGGGGTGATCTGCTGCACTGAACACACAGTTGTTTGCAGCTGGATCTCTAAATACTGAACATTTGAAGCACAAGGTTTAATATACCATCCAAAATGTTTGTTATCGTAACTTGGCTATTCTTTTTAAGCATTAGAAATTCTTTTTCTGTAGCCTGATAAAGTCTTCATCTCATGGCCATCACATAAAAGTCAGAGCTACTGCCTGACTCTAAGATTTTGGAGAAAAGTCCACCTTTTAGTTATGTTCGATACTACCTTGTTCTTACCATGAGACATGACAGAAATATCTGACCTATGTTATCTCGATCCTTAGTTATTTTCATTATTTTACCGTATGAACCTTTACGTTTCCCTCCAAAGTAAACAAAGCCAAGCTTTAGAGTTTCTTCCTGTTTTTTGTGGGCCTTTAATCATTATCACCACCCTTCTCAGAGCTTTTTTTTTTACTGTAAAATGCCCCTTGAGAGGAGTGAGCAGCTCTGGACACTGCATTTGAACTTTGGTTGTAACATTACATAGCGGTACTGTGTCTCCCATCCCGTTCATCTCTCTTCACACATCTTCTGGGCATTCACACACATTCCCCAGACTACCTTGTAGATTACACTTCAGTTTTTCTTGCCCTCAATTAATTCCTAGAAAGAAATAGGAGGCAGCAGAACAAGCCAGCTTCATAAATCTTTATCTAATGCTAGCAAGTCATTAGGCCTGTGAGTAAAGTCTCCATCTGTTCCCAAAGAAACCACAGCATTTTCTACACTGTGTCAGCATCTACTATAATATTTCCGCTCACAGAGATTTCTTGAGTTTTCTCCAAAGGTCCCATATGTCAGCCTCTTCCTTTCTCTCTCCAAAGAAAAGTGAAGAAAATATGCAACATGCAAACAAAACTAGAATGGCAGCAGCCCCTTCAGGAAGCTGTGCCCCCCTGCATCATGGGCCAAAACTGGCCCAGTTTGGGAAAGACGCCTAAAATAAGAACAGACTACTACTTTCTATAAATGAACACGACTCAGTAATAAACAAGGGCAGCATGGCAGCTTCCAGCACTGCTCCTTACTGTATCTTTGTCCTTTCCAAGCAACTGTTTCCTCCTAGCAATCTGGCACATTAACATCTATCATGACCTAGATAGATTTTGGTTTATATTTCACCTGGTAAGTGTGTGTGAACTCCAGGGGACCTAAGGGCAGCTGGTTCTTGCAAGCCTGGCTCAAGCAAAACTCACCTTGAAGCTCCTGTGTGTTTTGCCTCAGCAGAGATTGAAAGTCTTACAAATCATTATAGGTTATTCTGCTGCTCTGACTGTTGCTAATATGATTATGTACTAAAGGGTTTGAATGAAAATTGGTTACTTGTCTAGGAAAGAAAAGGGCAGGAGGGGGCATGTGGGAGAAACACATTTGAAACATTTTTGAAAATGCCAACTGGCTTTGCTTTGTTTGGAGCTGGTCAAGCAGAACAGTGGCACTGAGCAGCTAATCAGTAGCTCCTACTCCTCCAGAGAACAGCCAGCTCCCTTCACACTTGGCACCAGTGTAGTGCAGCTGAATACCCTTGTGTTTGCTTATTCTTTTGGCAGAAGTGAAAGAGTATGAGCCCCCATTCGGCTCTAAAGTGCGAGAACACCCCTGCGTGGAAAGCATGAAGGACAATGTCCTAAGAGACAGAGGGCGACCCGAGATCCCCAGCTCCTGGCTTCACCATCAGGTAAGAACACCGTATGTGAGTATCTGGGAGCTGCATTATACATTTAACTGCTTCCTGAAGCCTGAGCCTTAGGTCAGTGCCCTACTCAGCAGGCTGGACATCTCTTTTGGACAGATTACAGCTCTGTCACATGGTGACACTGGTGTTGCTGTGGTTAAGCCACCACAGTGCTCTGCATCACACCTACCTCCAAGCCCTGGGATTTCGACTGCCCACCAGTGTGCAATCTTAAAGTGACCAAAACAAAAAGATTGGAAACCTGAGATCTGACAATCATCCAGACAACGACAGAATAATTAGGGCCTTAAAGCACACTGTGTGCAGGCTCTGAAAGGCCAAAAAGAACTACTTCGCACATGGGCCCCTTCAGCAGAGAAAACAAATCTCAGTACTTTATCATGGAGACCAGTCATATTTGTATCCCAGCAGCTAACAGGTTTAAGAAAATAGGAAATGAGTCTTCAGCAAGCCAGTCTGGTTTTATTCAGGCTGCATACTAGCAGTGTTTCCCTTGCAAGTCATGAAGCACTCTGCCGGCTTTTCCCCTTTCATGGACACCATGGTTGCACTTCCTAGGTGATAGTAGATTTATCAGTAGATGAAACTGAATGGAAACAAGCCAAAGGCATGCATTTCTTCACCTTTGCTGTGAGCTGTTTTATCAGCAGAGATAAAATTAGAATTGTATCAGAGAAGAAGCGAGGCTTGGTTGTTCCACTTGTCAATGAAATATGTCAAGTGCTCTTCACAGACAAAAGCCCAGGCAGACAAGATCAGCTAGTATTTCCACCAGGAGCAATGCAACACTCGCTTTTTCATTCAGTTGAGATGTTAAAATCATGGTCAAACACCTACTTCAGAAAGGCCAACTGAGTGGCCAAAATCAATCATCTTTCCAAACCAGAACAATTCATCTGCTGCCTGATGACTATGGCAGAGTGTACCCCTTCTTGGACCACAGGGACTTTTTCCTTACCTAGTCATCTATGATGAGCAGGGTTATTGAGGCATGGCTTTAACTGGGGAGGAAAGCTGTATTTTGACGAACAGGTGGATATCTGGTATTACCAGCACTAAAAATCTCTTTCTGTTTTTAAAAGCCATAGATATGACCATCTTCTAAGTGACAAGTTGAGCTGTGAAGGAGAGGTTATACTAATGCTCATCGTGATAGAAAAGAACTAGATACAGAAGTTTTATAAAAATTCTGGATGAGCTAGTAAAATGGATCACGAGTTGACTGCAGTTGTTTGTTTTCTACAAAGGCAAAATGATGTCCAAACTGGCAATACATATTTGATAGTTTAGAAGAGCCCAGTTAGCGAAGTAGAAAAGAATCTTGAGCCTGTTCATATGGGAGAAAAAAAAAAAAAACCCACAAAAAATTACAAATAGGAACAGTGTGAGAACACTTCTCAGGATATTCAAAAGACAAGATCTCATATGAAAATTAAAGCAAAGAAGGGTAGATAACTGCTTAGGGAAACAGAAGAACAGGAAGATGTCTGGTCAGCAAACTTGAAGATTATCAGAGATTTCTCAAGAGCAAAAGAAAATCTAACCTAGTAACAATCTGTTGCTGGATATGAAATAAGGATACTGCATATGCTGATGCAAAGGCAGAAGTGGTCAGCGAGTATTTCTGTTCTGCATTTGAAGAGTCAGATGACATGCTTATAATAGAAGGTGATGAAGGTCCCCAAGAGCACAAGTCATTGGCACCTAAAGCAGGCCTGGAGCAGTTTAGGTGGCCCAGAGAGTTGTCTGAATTCAGGACAGGGCCCTACTGCAGTGGGACACTGCATTGCATGGCAGTGGGAGTGGGCAATATTGCTGGTTAGGCCTTGGAGAGAAGTGTCCAGGAGCCCATTTCATGCACAGCCAGTTGCAGCAGCAGCTGTAAGTGTGCCAGCATGCCCAGAGCACCTGGGTAAGGAAGCACTGGGCTCAGGATCCCCATGGTGCTCGGGCATCGCAGCTCCTCTTGTAGCAGCAAGTGTAAGTGTGTGCTAGAGGTACCAGAGTAAAGCTAAATTTCATCACCTCTGGGTTTACATAGCAAGTAAAATGATCACAGATTTGGACCTAAGTGTCCTCCATTCGACTTCAGAGAATTCTTCCCTGTGTAAAATCCAGACCTCAGCCTCCAGTACAGGGCACCCACCAACTGGGAGGACCATGCTTCTCTGCTTGTGTGTCACCAGGATTTGCACAGCTGGCTCCAGCAGGATTCAGCTAAGAGTCTAATGCAGGAAATGGATGCCTGATAACACACTCACAGGGCATTTAATGAAGGTGGATTTAATCCATTCAGCGTTTCGCATTATGCTATCTAAAATGCAGTGGTCTTCCGCAGGGCTGTGACAGTTTGCAGCAGCTGAGGATCTGCTTTGAACTCTATAGAAGTTGCTCTTACTGTAATGGCTCTTCCGTATTCATTTCCTTCTTCTGCAGTTGTGTTTTTCTAAAGAACTCATTATTCATTTTGATGAAATTCTGGAATGGATTTACATATTACAATTTCCTTTTCCCCCACCCCCCTTTAATGAGATCTGTTGCACTGTTGATTTCAAGATAATGTTTATATTTAATTTAATTTACTGCTTGTAATTTCAATGCCAGCAGAAAACTAATGTTATTTGTATACAGACAATAACGTTCTGCTATTAACATTGACATCAGTCAACATCACCAATTAGGTAAATTATGCAGTCTTGTGGAATGTTATATTTTTAACTAGGAAGTACTTAATGGGCTTTCAGCGTCATAAAGCAAAGCACACTATTTCCTGGCAAATACCTCATGTTCATAAAATGCATTTACGGAGATGCAACTGTGTTTTGCTCCTGTAAACATATGCATCAGTATTGAAATGAAGGTTAAATAGTTATACCTGTGAGTGACGTGTTTAAGTGCTTGCGGTACTGTGGCCCATATTGGCACATAGATTTAGTTAGTCTGCAAGGAATTCATAAAGGGCTTAAGTAGGGCCTGATATTGCTGACAAGCAGAATTTCTTTTGAAACACTCAAACAGAATTCACATGCACAAAGGTGTGGGATAAGTGGGAAGTCACGTTATCCAAGAATTCTGATCATATTTATTAAAAGAAAAAGGAAAACTACTTGATTCTATAACACCAGTTCAAAGCATGATTGTTCTTGTTACAAAGCATCAGAACATACATTTAGTACCACCCGAAGTGCTGAAAACACTGTAGTAGGGTTTCTTTCAAAAAAAAAAGAAAGCATGCCCCCATGTATGCAGCAGCAGAGCCCATAGAACACCTCCAGGATGCACATGAATAACTCCCTGAACTTCAGAGGGCACTAACACAACTAACACACCTTGGCTTTGGCAATGACCGGCCTTATCACAGCTGCTTTCTCTGTGCTCTCTGCAGGGCATCCAGATGGTGTGTGAAACTCTTATAGAGTGCTGGGACCACGACCCTGAGGCCCGGCTCACAGCGCAGTGTGTTGCGGAACGCTTCAGCGAGTTCAAGCATCATGACAAGCTCTCAGGAAGAAGCTGTTCAGAGGAGAAGATTCCTGAAGATGGCTCCGTGACCACCGCCAAGTAGCGTGCACCCCAGAGCTCCGAAACGGAGAGAAATCACTCCTAGATGCGTTCACCTTGGCAAAGGAAGAAGTCTCGATTGCTGACTTGACTTGCTTCCTGGAGGACTGAGGCTGTCACTACTCCCTTTAGGCTCTGGCTCTGGACAGGGAGATGTATTCATGGGAACTAAAAGCTGGGAGTAGGTGTCATACCCTAGCATTGGCTGCCGGCATCATGTCATAGGAGGAGCTATGTATGTTAGCACTTCCTCAGGAAATGGGATTTGAAAATAGCTAATAACATTATGCACTTTATTAATGCCTGTATATAACTATGAAATTGCTATTTTTATATATATATACATATATATAAAAAATGTGTGTGTATGTATATATATATCTATCTATATATCTATAAACAGCCATGCTCTGAAAAATAAAAAGAGTTAAAACAAAAACAAGTGCTTCCAGAAAATTACCGGTGTGTTGGAGATCCCACTCCCTTAGGGTTGGAGCCTGGGGAGACTGGCATAGCACAACACCAGCAACTGTGCACTAAGCGCTCTGCCAAAAAGATAGGAATAATATGCGATAAGAAGATGGCTTTCAAAGCATGTGCAGTAACCACCTGGCTGTGGGCCTGCAGTTGCAGGAGCAGTCTCACATAGGACAGGCCAGTTTGGCTTTGCAGTTGTATCTACGTGGTCCAGTCTGCAGCAAATCTTGGAAGGTTCAGGGATGCCTTTGCCCTCTCACCATAACCCAGACATCCTCAGTGTCCCAGAACGGGAGTGCAAGGAGCTTTGGTCCCTCTCAAAACTGTTTTGATACAGAGGTCATTAACGTTATATGTTTATTGCTTTGAACTCAAGCTGCTTGCAAGCAGGTTGCAAAACATCAGCAGGATGAGTTTTTCCCTCCTCCCATCCCCACCCCCAAACCATACGAAACAAGACAGGGCCAGAAATCCAAGCAGATGTTTTATATTTGCTGTGCTTTCTGAGCGCAGGCAGTACTGGGGTTTTTTCCATTCCTTTTACCTTGATTGTGTTGCTGTAAGGACAAACATTTTTTTCCCTATACATCATGTCTAATTGCTTGACACACCACAGTCTGAGTGTCTTCTGTGTTTTCTAGAGAAAAGTAAAGAATATGGCCAGTGCCTTTTGTTTTTGCAGAAGGACCTTGGAGGGGAGGAAAAGCTCTGTGGCATTAGGTTAATGGCATATCCTGCCATCAGCACTGCTTGTGTACAGGGCAACTCAGCAGTTAACAGAAACAAACCCAAAACCCAAGAAAGACAATTCATTACAAAAGGATCCCTAAGACACTGCTTGCATTCTTTCAGTTCTCCTAAGTGTTTAAGGCAGTTGACATCACATTTGGCCTATATAAATGACAACAATGTGTTTAATAAGTGCTAATAGTTTTGTCTTCAGGAGTTTTGCAAAGATTTTTCCACTTTTTTCTTGCCTATGGCATCTAAGCAGGCCTTGGAAATTAGAAATTCAGCCAGCACAAACCAGTCCTGTACAGATGTAGCTGGTGCAATTTATTACACATTTAATAGACAAACACTGATATTTCTCTAGAAGACATTGCCATATAAGTCAATAGAAATCATGCTTATTCAAATAGGAGTTAAGGTTTATGTTGACAAATATTTTATTGGAAATGGTTTTGTATCTGCTTTTTTCTTTTCCTTTCATTTTAACCAAACTACTCAGAAATATTTAAGCAGAGCGGGGCAAAACCTCAACAACTACAGTGGAATTCAGAGGATATTATGTTAAATTTTGTAAGGGGGGGATGTTTTTCATAGAAATAGGGAGGCGGACAGGGGCAAGGGCTGTGAGCAGGGGCTGCAGGAGCAGGGTCCACTGCCCTCTAGCCATGCACATTGGCTGCCCGGACTGCAGCCTGTTTCACTTCCTTCATCCACGCTGAAGGTCAAGGAATGGTGTCTGGTAGTTCCTGACAATACTGACATTTTGTGGGGTTTTTTTGTACTACTACATGTAAAGGACAATTTTATTCTTTTAAGGAATATTTCACCTGTACATCATGTATGAAATAGGAATGTGAACAATATATACTCTTGTATATTGAAAGTTTCAAGCACTTAACTGGCTTTGTAAACTGTTTGGGGGTTTTTGGTCTGTTTTGTTTTGTGTAAGTCAAATGTTTATTGGAGCAAATAAAATAACACCAACTCCAGTTTGTCCTTCATTTCCTAAAATGAATCGTATCTTAAAATGATTCAGGCCCATTCCTTCCCACCAGAGGCCTGAATGTCATGATCAGTGTGTCCACTGGCCTTTGCATGCGTCTTTTGCTAATGTCTCCTTCCTCCAGTCTCCATCCTGTCCTTCAGCAGAACAGCACTAGCAGATAGCCAGACTTGCTAGCCCATTGGCCTCTCTGTTGTAAAAGTTTTGCAAGTCTCAGGTGGGGAGACGGAAGGGAGAAGAGAGTTCACAGCTGATGCTCTCCTGCTTTTAGGTTCCTCAGTTCTCATTGTAGACATGGCACTTAAGGACATAATTTAGTGGTGGACTTGGCAATGTTAGGGTAATGGTTGGACATGATGATCTTAGAGATCTTTTCCAACCTGAATGAATCTATGATAAGGCTGTAGTTAAACCTCAGTCATTTTGGTGCTAGTATTAAAGTGAGCCAGAAGACAGCCCACTGTCACTGAGAAGTGTATGATTAATATGCTTGTGCCTTACAGCTACTGCTGTCCACTCAGAGCTTTTACCTTTTTAAGGTGACAGCCTGTCATGTAATACATGCAGAACACAAACATCATATAAACAGAGAGCCCAGTATCTCCCTCTCCCCACCTCAAATTGTCTTGGTTGTGACTTAGAGTGGAATCTAAGCCTTTATACAGGATGCAGACCACTAGTATCTGATGTAGGCATCTGAGACTCTCCAGGCATCACCATTTTTTTCAGGCATTGTATTTTGGTGCCAAAACCTCCACCAGAGTTCATGCTTGACTGCACTGAATATCTCCTAAAACTTCATGTATGGATTCCCCAAAACCAGCACCTAGGTGTCTTCATTCGTGAGTTGAGCAGAGTCACAGATCACTGAGGCTGGCAGGGACCTCCAGACCCTAGGCAAACCTAGCATCACTGTGGGCAGCCCCAGCATTTGCTGGTGCACTGGTGGCACTGGCGGCACTGGCCACCCCTCACCACTCCCCACTGCTGGCCACATATTGGCAAAGATCTTCAAGCCTTCTCATCCTGTTTGCACTGTCTTAAAGTCTAAGTCCTTTGGCATAACGAAGCTAACTAGTGTTGAAAAACCAAATATAAAACGTGTTAAGAAAATGTAGCAGATGAACCCCACAGATCTTTCAGTCTTGAAGTACACAACATCCTTGAAATAAAGTACACTGTATCCTTTCAATTATTTTTTTGTTTCAATTAAAGCTTTTGCCCATCTTTCTTCGCCTAAATATGGTATTCAACATCCTTCTGTAAGCAGCTCTTTATTAGCATGTCAGTCAGCCTTTTATTGACATGGTACACAGCAAGGAGGCTCCAGCTGTGCAGTGCAGAAGGCAATCCTTGGGTGAAATACTAAACCATGCAATGGCCTAAACTGGATGGCAAAGTTTCCTGGCGCAGCCTGTCTCTGTGCTAACGGTTTACATAACTCCAAGCACAATGGGATTTCACCCCCTTTTAAGATATTCTCCACTGCTACTGGAATAGACATGAACAATAAAAAGAAAAAATCATGGCCCAGCTCCTTGGGGGCAGGTAAAAAAGAAAAAGAAAGGCATTAAGACACTGTTATTCTGAATGCTTCTGGAAACAAAGTGGGCCACATGTAGAGCACCTGCAATATAGTCATCTTGTCAAGCCAGCTGTGCTGGGACCCAACGGCTTCCTTGGTTTTGAGAGGAACATTGATTAATTTATTTCCTGATCCTTAGCTCTTTCTCTCTCTTCTGCTTGCTTTTCTTGCTTTTCTTGCTTCTTTTTCTTTTTTGGCATTACATTTTTAATAAAATGCTGCCTATGGCAATTTTTCCCTCCAGCCACAAAGAAGAATGTTCTGTTCCAGACTGTCTGCTTGCTGTTCCTGAATGCAGTTTGGCTGCGTTCATGCTGCTTATTACTTGGCAAACGTTCATGCAAGTCGGTGCACACCATGTGCGTGTTCAGAAGGCTTTTGCTGGGGCAGTGCCAAAAATTCTAGTCTTATCCTGGGTCAGTATAAATGATGCACCTCACTGCAGGATTTTGGAGTTTGGGGTATTTTAAAGGCACCTGGTTCCTGCTGGGTTACATTTCCCAGCATGGCCCACAAGACCCAGTTGGCCTGAGCCCATGGAGTTCCAATCTGTCTGCCTGGACCCTGTTTCTTCACTATGTCTTGACCTATTGGCAGCTCTCACATATTTTTGACCTCTGGCAGCTGAAAGACTTTTCTCATGGGCAGAAAGTTAAGGGGAATGTCAGTGTTTTGTTGAAATATGGCCAAATTGTGAGGCTCCTGAAGGGACCAAACCCAGGAAACAATAGATTTAAAACTCTTGACTAATGAATGCTTTGAGCACCATCTAATCACTTCACGAAGGGGTAAAGGCAAAAGGCAGCTCATAAATTATCTACCTATCTATCTATCTATCTGTTGTGAATTATTTGCTCAGTTATAATGATGATAAGCCTATCTCTTTAGACAGTTCCATCTACTTTGCTAAATACTTAAGAAATCTAATGGTCACCATGATTAAATTCCCACTGCTGACATGTCTGTTTCACAAACGTGGTGCACCTTGAAAGCAGGTAGAGCAAAGATTCCTGGCATTTCTTCCCTGGTTAGTCATCTTGTGTGTGCCACAGGAGGAACTACTCACAGCTGAAAACACTTCCCCTCTTCCTCCTGTGCTGCAGCAAGGCTTTCCTGTGGAAGAAGAAACAAAAAGCAATTCACCTTGCTCTCTTCTTTCATCCATCCGTGGCTTCAAGCCCAGGCTACTGCCATCCCCTCCCTGCCACTCCTCTTTTCCTCCCAGGTACCTTCAAGCGACTGAACGGGGACTGTGCAGTGCTCTCTCCCTGTGCCCTCCTTCCTGCCGCCTCTTTTAGATCAGGGTGCTGGTCTTTCATGAAAGCAACTCACTGTATTTGTGTTTCAGAACAAGACCTGCACCAGAGCTATATGGTGAGCTACAGAAGTGGAGCTCCTCACCCCACTCCAGCAAAGCCCAAACCCAGCACTTTCTGTCTTGCATAAAGAGCTCCAGAAATAGACTTCCTTCTGTTAGAAATATGTGAGGGTCTTTATGCTTCAACTTTGCAGGAGACCATTTAAGGTTAAAAAATGTTTTACAGAATATATTGATTACATCTAATTTCTGCTTTCGCTTGAAGTGAAACTGTCTTTCTAGTTCTCAAATAGAAGACAGTATAAACTTCTCCTGAGATAAACATCTGTCCATGGCTGCAAATGTTTAGCACATAAAGGCTGACTTGCTTATACATTTATGTGATTGCTGAGAGGATCTCTGTGCTCATCTTGCAAGGCTGTCTATGCTATGACTACCCAGTAAAATAAGATTATAAAAATATTGATATTAAACCGGGAATACCTCATTTGGCAACATATAAGCAATGCCTCCCCAGACTCAGAAGTGACAAGGGTTGTTGCTGCAGAGATTGAGATGAAAATACAAGGCCTACTCTGGGCTTTTTCGGTGCATCATTGCAATGATTGTCTATGAATCATTTAAACACTATTTTTTGAAAGAGCAAAGCTTCTCATACAGGGCATGTGAATGCCTGAAATGTCAAAAACAGTGTTTCATCTTTGATCCAACAAAACTGAACTAAAGACTGTCAGAGAAAGGATCCAGCAAAAGAAAACACAAAGCCCATCTGCTCACACCACCAAGAAAAATGGCTACGCAGCATTGCTGCCAATGAAAATTGTCACTTGCAGCACATGGGTTAACAGACAGGGCATTCAGGAGCATAAAAGAGGCACTCAGCAAGTGAAAGATGATAACTGCTGAAACTTGAATCCAGTCTTATTTCTGAAAAGGTGAGGTTTGTTCTTTTGGTGAAATTAAAGCCAGGGTACCAATTCTTTTCAGATACTCACTTTCCATACACTATCCAGCGCTCCTGGAGGCAGAAGCAAGTAGGCCATACTTTTAATTAGCTAAAAAGGTTTTGAACAGGATATAAATAACAAGACTTTTAATTTTCCAGTTGTTTTAAGCCTCATTCATACACTTTTACACAGGGTTGCCCATGAGCTTTAGCTACAACCCCTTTTGCTCATCTAATCCCCATGTGAGAAGCAAGAACAGTATTTCTGTAACATGACAACGTCACCTTCTCTTCAGCCTTACCACTGAGGAGGAGTTTGCAGAAGCAACTTGCAGAGGATTAGACTGAAATTTTTCTTGTAATGCTTTGAATGGCACAGCAAAACGGACCTATATTTTAAGGCATTAAGGGTATCTCCCATCAAACAGCAGGTTGTTTAGTCTAAGTACTTCTGGAAAGGACATGCAAGCCTTATTAAATAAGGGAAGGGGAAAAAAGGCAATTTCATTTTAATGTAGGAATGTTAACATTTATTTGCTTGTCTTGAAATAATTTCTGGAATGGTTGCTTTAAGAATCTAATCTTAACAAAGTCATAGGAAATGAGAGGAAGAATTTAAATTAACTTACTTCATCCATTTATAAATTGTTTAGGTTAATCACAGTAAACCAAACAGGATTCAGCCATACTTAAACACAGCCTTTGCTCAAGTATAAACTGTTTATTATATCCATTGCACACAACCAGACAAAATTAATTCCTGATTTGGGGAAGAGTCTAATTTGGTTTTATTAGGTCTAGAGGAAAACATTTGGGCAGAAGAAGGCTCGCATTTCAATGCAGAACATTCTCAGAGAAACTGAGAGTGAGCAAGTGATGCAGCAGAGTCTCACCACATCTTCGTCATCTTCACCACATCAGCAGGTTGGCCTAACATTGGCTCCTACGGCAGGGCGGGCCCTTCCCTGGTGGAAGCGGGGCTGTGCAGGGAGCCATGAGGGAGAATGAGCACCAGCAGCAAACAGTCAGGGAGCTGAAGCTGGGGGAGATGAAGCCTTCTCCGTGTGCTTTCATGGGCTCTCATTAAGACCATCCCTTCACGCCTCTGTAACACTGCTGAGGTCAATAGATGTGACTTCAGCAATTTAACCTATTATGTCTACAGAGTATAGGCAGATCTTTAACATGGACAATGTGCTTTTTCCACCAACATATGGTGAGTGCTCATAGACTAGCTTAAAGGCTGCTTGTTCTTTTCTTTATGTGTCTTCACATTAGTGCTAATGATGCAAAGTATTTGGTTTAAAAAATCCTACCAAGAAATACAATGGACTTTTACAAAGATGTTTTTGTCTTTCATTTTTCCAGTGAGCATTTTAACAATCGTTGGTGAGTTTTGATTGCCTTGTGGGTTGACTAGGCTGGTGCTCTATAGTTTTGCACTACTTGCCCTGCTGTTCAAAATCAAGCATATTAGCTTCTAGAAGAGATGGAGATGTCTTTCAGGGACAAATGCATGAACTAAGCTTTGGATACAGGGTCAGACAGGTCAAATGATGATGTTCATCTTTCTTCATCTCCTTTTCTATACATGCAGCCAACGCATTAGCAATTGGAATGTATGAATGCCAAAGAGCAAATGACTCACCATCATAACAACATATTTCTTGCTTGAACCACACATCTTGGCAATAATAAAATTATTAACTTAAGGAAATTTAATGTTCTGATGAATAGCTTGCATATGCTTATGACTCTGTTTTGTTATACTTTATGGTTATAACTGCATTTTTAAATACCTGCTTTAATTGTCTTCCAGGAGAAATTAAAATGAAATTATAGGTATTGTGAGCTGCATGTAGTGATTTCATTAAGACAATAATTATGGGGGAAGGGCTTCTAATTGGGCAGGGGGAGGAGCTCTTCTTTGAAAATATCTTACGCAAGTATCTCCTACATGATTGCCTCATCAGGCTCAGTAACTTACCATTTGAAAGGGGGTAAGATGAGCTGAGAAACCCATTAAGTACCCTGCGTCTCAGAAAATTACAAGGGGTGGGAAGAATCAAACTATTTGAAGAAGGCCACCAGAATACAATGAGGAGAGGGTAGGAGTCAACATGGATTCATTGTGTTCGGGGTTTTTTTCC
>NW_009945153.1:24754-25405 GCF_000696875.1 Nestor notabilis | reverse complement strand
CCCTACAGAGCAGTAGCTCTTGTAAAATGGAGAAGAGAGGGTACACATCATGTGTCTTGAGCTTAGAAAGGCTTTTGACATCACCTCAAGTGATATTCTTGCTAGCAAACTAGGGAAATATTGCCTAAATTCAAGTACAAAGTGGGTGCAAAGCTGGCTTGAAAGAGAGAAAAATTACGATGTAGTTCCCTAGGAGGCATTGAGTGTGTTCCATAGCAACTCGAGTCAAGCTCCTATTCAGTATTTTAAATAATAGCTGAGGCGATGGACAAAAAAATGTATGTTTATTAAATCTGAAAACTGCATCATGCTGTGGGAGGCTGCGAGTGTGCTGCGAGATGGGCTGACAATTCAAATTGTTCCTGACAGATTGAATAAATGTTTTGAAAAAAGCATGACCCTCTTTACTGGGAACACTTACAAAGGAGTAATTAAGTATTTAGCTATCCAATGGGGAAAATACATGTAAAGCAGTTGGCCAAAGAAGCTGTAGTGCTCAGAGTGGATCACAAACCTGACAAGAGTCACTAATGTCTTGCTTGTTATAAAAGAAGGTGACCACTACACTGTGATGTATGAACAGCAGTACAAAGTGAGCCTACCTCTCTTTTAAAACCTGGTAAGGTTTCAGAGAACTTGTCCTGGGTTCAG
>NW_009945153.1:18342-24723 GCF_000696875.1 Nestor notabilis | reverse complement strand
CATTTTTCTCCTTCTTAGTAGCTGGTGCAGTGCTGTGTTTTTGACTTTCAGTCTGGGAACAATGCTGATAACACCGATGTTTTTAGTTGTTGCTAAGTAATGTTTACTCTGACCAAGGACTTTCTCAGTCTCATGCTTTGCCAGAGAGGAGGGAAAGCCGGGAGGAAGCAGAGACAGGACACCTGACCCAAACTGGCCAAAGGGGTATTCCATACCACAGCGCGTCATGCCCAGTATAGAAACTGGGGGGAGTTACCCGGAAGGCCCAGATCGCTGCTCGGGTCGGGCTGGGTATCGGTGGGCAGGTGGTGAGCAATTGTATCCTCTCTCCTTGTTATTCCTCTTATCATTATTATTGGTAGCAGCAGTGGTTTGTATTATACCTTAGTTACTGGAGAGCTGTTATCTCAACCCATGGGAGTTACATTCCTCCAATTCTCCTCCCCATCCCTCTGGGAGTGGAGGGAGGAAGAAGGAGGGTTGTGAGCGAGCAGCCGCGTGGTTCTGAGTTACCAGCTGGACTTAAACCATGACAGAACTGTACTGTCTTGTTTGGGCAGCAGAGTAATAAAAAGACTTGAAAACATTGCCTCTGAGGAAATGTGGGAACAATGACTGTAATGCAGGTCTAGAAAGAAAGATAATTAAGGGGCAATAAGATAATAATATTTGAACATTGAGAAGCTGCAAAGAGGAAAACCAAGTGTTGGACCTAACCGTGGTGGACAGATCAAGCACAGCAAGGAGCATCTAGATTATCCATTAAGAAAATCTCATGGGAAGGCTGCAGGAAGTCAAGTGTGACTAGACAAAGGTTAAATACCAGTTGTCTGGTATCACTGATCCTGTATCGGATGGAGGTCCTAGCATTTTGGTGACATCTCGCCTTTCCTGCCACAAGGGTTGCAGTTCTGTGTTCAGTTTGTGTCTCCAAAGGTCTGAGTTCAGGGTGATCAAGAAGCTGGAAATTTAGTTCAATGGGAAATTCCAAAATGTGCTGGGACATGGTGGCAGGACATCCTCTTTTGCAACTCACCACGGAATATCCATATATCTCATGGAAAGGAAAGTATTTTAAAAAACCCAGGCATTTGGATTGCTTCAGAATGTATTTAAGCCTGGAAACTCAGCACTCTGAAGTCATACCGCTTAAAAATGGCTTGCATGCACCTGGCTCCATTTTTAATCTTGGTAAAGAGCAAGCATAAGGAATTGCTACTCAGCTGAGAGGCTCAGAATTGGGGAAATGCATTTTTCATGGCACCTTGAGCTCCCCATTGCTCAGCTTGGAAGCTCCAAATACAGACTGTCGTCATGGGTTACACCGCACAGAAACATATTCCCGTCACTATTAGGCAAGATGACAAGAAATGATCACAGGTCTGCATGTATTTCACTAAAGTCAATTGAAAACCAATGTTTTCGCAGGAAGACTGCTTAAAACAAAGCAACATCTGCTGACAAAGCATTTTTGTCTGAAAAATCCCAAGATGTTCTAGTTCCAATTCCCTCCTCTGCCACATGTGAGAGGTCCAGGAGAGACATCCTGTTTTGCACAGACTGGTTACCAGAGGACACACCAGTAGATGGAGCACACGACAAGGCAGTGCTACACTTTGGTTCTGTAACACTAATTAATATTCTCACTGTTCACTGCTCACAGCTTGAGGCAACAGAGCTAAGGGACAGAGGCCTGGACCAGCCACCGAGCCTGCTGCCAAGCTAGGGTTTCCTTGCTGCTATGATCCAGATGAGAGGCTAGATCTGCTTTGATGTTTGCCATCGAATTTCTTGGCTGGCTGACTTTATTTATATGGTATTTATGTTTTGCTCATACACTGCTAATTATGCCATCTTTATACTTATCCCCACAATTTTCTGTTTCCCAAGTGATTAGTACATCCCACCTCTAACCAAAAAGTTTTTGCAGCATTTTGCAAGTCCCCAGAGTTTGCATTTTGTTTGATCGAGTCTCTAAAATTTCCAACATAGCTTCCTCAGCAAATGTTCATGAACATATGTCTGATCTTTATGAAAGGCTTAGTGATAATAGTATGAAGCTAGATTAGCCCAGAATCAATACCAGCATTTGAGTGGTATCTTCCTTTCACCAGCACTTGTTTTCATCTTTCACTAGTTAGTCCTACCCGCCTTGTATTTTTCTGTCCTGCTTCCCATCTTACATAGGTTTTCCCAAATGACACCACATCAAATACTGTACAAGTCCAGTCTAGAAAATATCTTTTTCCAGAAAGGTCTCTGGTTAGCATCATCTCTCTGCTAAGCCCATAGCACATTCATTCGCTGTTGTCTCCTAGAAGTGACTCCTTCGACGGCTTTTCTATAAACCAGAGTGCAAGTTTTCACAAAAAATAGTTCTTCGTGCATAATTCTTTTGTAAAACAGGACAACTTACATTTCTTTCTCCCACCCTTTGTCTTATTTAGTTTCCCAAGGCCAAACTGGTCTTCCACACTGCACAGTACACAGTAAAGTCCCGATCTTGGTGTTGCCACAGTTCTGATTGATAGGAACAGTGAGTGATCATCAGCTAAGCATCTAGACAAATCCATTGCCGAGAAAGAAAAGGCAATATGTTACTTCAGGATGTCAACCTGAGTGCTGCATTTGCTTCAGCTTTCAATCTATCTTTCCCCTTCTGCTACGCTGACATTTTCCTATAGTGCCAAATACTGAATATCTCCCTCTGGAAAAATGTCCTGGAATGGGAGAGGGCACAGAAACAGAGCAAGAGTAAAAATCCTTATCACCTTTGCACGAAAGGGACAGCATGCAAGTGCCAATGCTTGCCAGATTTAAGAAGTCACTTCCCAGAATGACAAGCTGGGTGAAAGTTTCTTGGGAAACAGTGTGGTGCAGAGGACAATATAAACTGCACATTTCCAAAGGCAAATGCAATTTTACTTGTGCCTCTGCTATTTCATGGCAGTTGCTTTCATCATACACTCCTTTTTTAAATAGCTCTGTAAAAATTAACATTCTCCGCATTACTTATAAGAAAGAAATTACTTCAACAAAACAGAACATCTGTGTTTGACAGAACTATTAAGAGTCCATGTTCTTCATTTTCTATTATTTGCTTTTATTCTTCAAAAATAAAGATTTTAGTGGGTTTTTTTTAATGAATTTTAAAAATGTGGTTGTACATGTGCTACTAAGACTTAATGTCGTCATCTCTGTTGGACTTTTTTGAGATCACCCTTTCAGTATCCCTTTTATTATTGAGACTGCCTTAAAACAGACTTTACCCTGAGATACACAATCCTTGTTACTGTGCTATAAAGAAGTGTCCTGCCTTCTGAAAGGGCTTGTCTAGGATCAGTGGGTGAACCATACTATGTTGGGGCAGATTGCTCCAGTGTTAAGGTATACACAAGTCCTTTGGTGACTCCATGACTGGTACTGCTTCAGCACTCCACTCCTGCAGCACAGCCATGCGGCACATTCACATACATGAGATGCAGCAGAGGTTAATCATTCGCATAACCATTGTTTCCATCTGTGGGTTTGCCTTGAAACCTTTGACGTTCTCTTTATTGTACCTCTTACTGTGCAAATTTCCTTGTTTTGTTTTGCTTCTGAAAGTAATTTTTGGTTGATTATTGTGTAGTTACAAAATTAGAGTAATAACATCTAATTGTACATCTGAAGCAAAAAACATGTAATTGTGGGAGACTAAATTCAATTTAAAGAAAGAAAACCCCTCCACCAGGGTTTCTTGTGGTTTGCACAGTGCATTTGCCAGGCAGTGCTGCTTTGATTGCATCTAACCTGTAATTACCATGTGCAATTAAGACATAATTAATGTGTGCAATTGCATTATTTCAGGATGTAACAGTAGCAATATTTAGCAGTTACTGTAATAGACACAGTAAGCTGAAATGATTTATCAGTATTTACCAATTATGCCACAGGAAGGAGGGCAGGTGTGTGAGTGGGCCTTACCTACAACCAATTTCCAGGATGTACATGCTTCATTCTCCCATGGAAAGCCCAAGGAAGTAGCCAACAGGGAAAAGAGGCAGGGCAGATTCAGCACTGTTGAAAATGGGGGCCTCAATTGACACTTTCAGCTTACCTTTGGCTTGCCATATGGCTCATATGTGACATAATAGGAGAAAGCAGACTTTGCATTTCATATTTCTGAATTATTCTCCTTTGCCTTCAACATTCTAGATCAGTTTTTTAAGCCAAATAATCCTACCCAAAGATTTGAAAATAAAGATTATTTGAGCATGAACTAATGCTGTGACCTGTGTGTATGAGGAAGCCTGATGCGCGTAACAGGTTTTTACATGCTCTTACCTGACATCCTAGAATGCAACCCTACCAATTCTACCAGGTTTTTCTTAAAGGACATTTCTTGTCCTTTAAGGTTCAAATAATATTTGAAAAGCATCTCAATGCATCATTGAAGGATACAAATGAAAATACATTTCAATTCAGTTTCAGAGAAATAAAGATACATCTGAATTTCTAGGCAAAAACCTTGAGTAGATAAACTGAGATGTTGTGAGTGCCAAACTGCTGGTGTTAAAATGAAAGATCCCAGCGATAAAATTCAGGGCCCAGCCCAGCAAGGGTTTCCAGTTAAATCAGTGGGAGTTAAAAGTACTATAATCATATACGACAAAACTGTATTCATAGTGTTCATCTATCACAGAAAATACCGTTAGAAGTCCTGACACAAAGATTACTTGATCCACGCATGATAATTTGTGTGAGTGATTTTGCATATGGACTCAGCACAAAATGCCCAAAGTTCTCAAAGGATGCATCCACACAACTAAGAGCAAAATCTGCCTCAGTGTCCTTTCTGTCTAAATATTTCCTTCCTTTCCTATTGAAAAAAGATTATTGGAAGTAGACACCAGAAATAACAAACAGCCAATTGATCAGCTTATACTGATTTCTACCTGCATCTCACTACTTCCAGAACTTGGTTTAGCATCCTGAGGAATGGTGTTTGTCAGTAACTAGAAGCAGCATCTCATAGGCCAATCCTATCTAACTAGAATAGTAAAAAAATAAGTAAAATGGCCACTTCTGCAAAGACAATTTAGCTTCTCCACTTAAAAGCAAGATTAATTGTGACATATTTTCATCCAAGATGTTTATTAAAGACAGTATGGGCACAGCACACCGATAAACCACATTCTGTAGCAGCATTAAATAGGTTTCACATTTTATAACTGTGCTGACAGTTTGTTGTTTCTCTATCTGGAGTGCCTGTAGGTACCTTCTTTATACATATCTCTGCAGGTTTTGATTGACAAATGATAAACATAGCCTCTACTTATAAGGTGTCATTTACTTCACTTTTTATTAAAATCATCAGCTGCAAAATAGACATTTTATACATACTAGTCCTAAATAGGCAACTATGAGAAAATGACATTAATCCTGAAATGAGACCATCACATAGCACACCTGGGATGTGATAAGGGGTCAGAAATAATAGAATATATATGGAGATTAGATGAGGAACTTACTTATATCACACTGGAAGGTTAACCTACACCTCTGAAGAAATCAGTGCACATGTAGATCAGCGACCCATTTTCTGCAAACATTAAAAAAGTTCCATTTTACTCTCATTTATATATCTTACAGCCACTACTGCTACAGAAAGGAATTGTGTTGCTTCAGCCTGACATGCGCCGTAAGTATCACAGTATCTAGACATAGAGAAATATACTAACAACAT
Organism: Nestor notabilis; assembly: GCF_000696875.1. NCBI lineage: Eukaryota > Metazoa > Chordata > Aves > Psittaciformes > Psittacidae > Nestor > Nestor notabilis. The sequence continues at coordinate 18,995 of NW_009945153.1, read as the reverse complement.
AAAGAGAAACAAGATGGTAACGCTATGTTTTATAGTAGTGGTGTCACAAAACACCACAGACCACATTCTTAGCTAATGGGAAGTGACATAGCTTCCCCTGAATCAGAAACAAATCCAGTACTCACCAAGAATCTGGACCATAAGCAAAACATCCTGCCACTGTATTCTGTCCTACCCTTCAAGGTCAAAAAGGAGAAGGAGGAAGGGCACCCCTGGAGTACTCTGCACTCCACCTGGCCTGGCTGGGAGGCTAAATAAGCCCAATAGCCCTGAATTCAGTTCCAATCATGATAGCAGGTGTAGTGAGATGCATAAGGCAATAAATGGTACAGTAATCTGTGGGTATTACAAGGCAGAGACTAGGGGCCACATTGTGATATTAGTTTTTATGTTAGTATTAACATGGGTTTTAGCTTAAAGTCCAGCAGATCACTATAATAGCACAAGAATATTAACTTCCAGGATACTGTCAAGTGCTGCAGAGTGACTCTTGCTCCTATCTACTGCTTTGATAGAGTGACCTTTTTGGTTATCATGACGTTGTTAAATTTGCCACACCCTCATCCTGGAGATTGGAAGTAGGAATTTCATGCAATGTTGGATCCTAGTAGAATGTAGGAAATGAAGACAAGAAAGCATTGTGTCTAAAGGCA
>NW_009945153.1:0-18311 GCF_000696875.1 Nestor notabilis | reverse complement strand
CAGCAGGACAGAAAATGTCATACCAGAAAGGTTCATATTGGTCAGTGCTACCTCAAATACAGAATAAGGAACAAATATGAAACATTAAACAGGTGTTGATTACAAGGTGCAAGACATGGTTATTTCCATTAGTTTGCTGCAAGAACTTCACCCCAAGAAATAAACTCCTATATTTATAAAATGGATCATTTTATAGAAAGAAAAACCAGATCCAAAGTATACTATAATTCTTAACACGAACTTTAGAACTTAATTTTGTAATTTAGGATTAACTAAAAGATGTTGAAGTTATTCATATCATAAAATCACAGGCAGGCCTTCTCTGATCACCAACACCTTAATTTCAGTGTCAGAATATACACTGATAACATAAGATCAAGTCATCCCAAATCTGTAGGAAAATACAAACAGACAATGACAAGGAAGTCATTTTGCTATACTCTTAATACATAGTCAACACGCATAAAAAATAGATATCTTTCAGGTAAATATTCTTTTTTCTCTAATTTTAAAGTGCATCTAAAAGCTGCTATATAAACCTTTAAAAACAGAGGAAAGCAAACAGCAGTTCGGAAATGATAGGTAACTCCTGCTAACAAAAAGGTTACAAATTTTTAAGTGCTATTCCAATATCCTCAGCTCTGCTAAAGTGGTGGTGATATTTTGGTTGAGCAACACTGGCAAACACTGACTGGGCCCAATGATTGTATTTCACAGAATCACAAAATCCTGTAGGTTGGAAGGGACCTTAACAGGACATCTAACTCAACCTGTTCAAAGCAGGGTCAATAGTGGTTGCCTGGGGCTTCGTGCAGGGGGTCCTGCAAACCTTCCACCAAGACCTATTCTTCTGTCTGCCTGTGCTCACAGCAGAAAATCTGGGCAAGCCATCTAGTTGGAGTCCTTGAAGAACTCTTCCTATAAGTTCACAATGTCAAGCTTTATCAGTGTGATTACCAACCAGACCTCTACCCTTAAACACATACCAAACTAAAATATTGACAGGGTAGACAGAGTATTAACTAGTATTTTAAGGCTCACTGAGCTAAATCCACGCCTAACAGTAACTTCAGAGGATTGCTCGTGTACGTGAGTGATCAGTTTGAGCCACACTGTGCATAGGCATCCCATAAATAGCTGCCCTCTGTAGGACATAAACATCATTTTCAGAAGTGCTCCCTTCTTGAGGAAACACTTCCCAGAATGGCAGCAGGGGTGCTGCAAGCACCGGCCTTCTCCAGCCACTTTAAGCCCCCATCAGCAAATACTTTCGTGGGAAGGGGTGTTCTACCTGAAAAGCTCTCAACATCACTCTGTAAAATGATAGTTTTCAAACTATATGTCAATCTTATCACTACTTTTCATAAAACAGTACCAGAATGCTGCTGCCATTCTCTCTCCATAATATTACATGTAAGCAGCGCCTGGTGCTATGGAGCTACAGCTACAAGTCCTTAGCAAGCAGTTCAATTTCATCCAGCAGGAAGTCCATGTCCTCTCGACTAACTTGTGGGCTGATCACCACCTGGCGGAAGAAGTTGACTTTGCCCTGATGAGGCTGGTACCCAAGCATCATGCTGCCCTTCTTCATCATCCTTTCTTTAATTACAGGAGCAACCTGAAAGTAGAGACAAAAAAGGGTTGATGTCATTCTCAAAAATACAGCAGATTTGGGCAAGAACTGTATTTGGTGACTTACAAAGTTTTTTTGAAGTGTCTGTGTTTTGCATCCTTTGCCTGCCTTCCCACTGCCTGCCCCAAGAAACAGAAAAGCTCAGACCTGCAGGTTTAGAGGCAGACTGTACCCTAAGACCCTCAGAATCAGAACAATATCCAAACCCCTCAGAAGCCTGCTGCTTGAGGCATTCATCTGTAGCATTGGAAATCTTGGGCTAAGGTCCCTAAGTCTTCCTGACTTAGATCATAGGTTTGAACTCAGGAAGAACATCAGCTGCAGCTGGCTAAAGGCAGGGTTTCTCTCCTTGTGCTAACAAGGCTAAGCCTGACTATTCATCCTTGATGGCCTTTCTCCCACCACATCTGCAAAGCAGCTGTCCTTGGAGCACATGCTCCATTGAACCCCTGTGAAACTTAAGCTGCCAAAGAAGTCAGTGTGATGCAATAATGAGGGAGAAGGCGTGGTCCTGGAGCTTAAGATTTCATCTCTTAGGCTGAAGATGTAAGTAGTATTTGGATACACCAGTCTTGTATTGAGTGGGATGAAATCTCAGGTGTCTTTACTGCAGAAAAAAACCATGAATAAGACTGGCAGAGTCAGGTCCCTATAGCTGAACACTCTGTCTCATCCCAGCAGAGTTATTAACCTTCTTCAATTAATCTTGTGCTTAACTTTAAGCATGTGTGTAATTCAGCATTCTCATCCTTGAAATCAATCATAAGCTTAAATGCATTCCATGCTTAAATGCATGGATTAAGTACTCTATTCCTTGGAAGACAAAATTCAACATAAGTAAGTATTTTGACAGAAGTAATATTTTTAAAAATGTGTTGCATTATTAAAATGCACTAAAATATTAAAATATTACTAATAGTACTAATAACACCAGTGTATTTCAGAACGGTGTTTTTCTTTTCTTCTTTTTGTGACAGTTTGACTTTGAACTAAGCAAATAGCTGTATCACCTAACCTTGGTTTCTACATCAATTTATTTCAGCTCTGAAAGTTAGCGTCAGAAACTTCCACCTGATCTGCAAAAGAAATATGATGATGCCAACCTTACCTTAATAGCTTTATTTTTACATGGCATATTTTAGTAGGCAAGTCCCATACAGTTTGCTTAGATAGAAACAGCTAAGGTTTTCAACACTAACAGCCTAGCTTTCCCATATATGTTTAGTGGTACATATCTAAATTACTGTTGTTTCAAAATGTATATTGAATTCAGAGAAGTGTTTATGGCTCTAACTTAAGCTGCCTCTCTGATTATGATTTATCTTTGTGATAAAGCTATGTGGTTTATTTAGTGGTTGCTTTTTAAACTATGAGAGTGATGGAGTCAGAATTCTAATGAAGTCCAGAGTGTGACATCAGTATGAATTAAGCACACGAAAGCAATTCATATCCTTCCAGACTGCAATGTGCAATCAGAATTTTGGGGTCTGCATATTGCTGCAAGCATAAATTGAGAAGTAAGTTGTAAAAGTAGTTCTGATAAGCATTTGGAAAACAAGAAGTTAACAGTGAGGACAGGAACACTCAGAATTACAACTGAAATGTGAAGAGGCATACTGTGATACCTTAAATCACATTCAATAGCACCTTTTTCCATAAAATCTAATGTGGAGCTCCAGGTGTGCCTCCTGCATAAAGATCCTAATGAAAGCTACCAACAAAAACACAATTCTGCTGCGTATCTGCAATACATCATTTAGAAACAGAAGTCATCAAATATATCCCTATACCATTACCCACCTGGGTTTCTGTCTGCTAGCAAATGATTCAAGGATTCCTCAATTTTCTCAGCTCAGAATCACTTCAGACTAACCTCATTTAGTCCATACTCAAGAAAAAACAAAACAAACCAACCAAACAAAAAACTCCACTAACCAACCACTACATTTCTGTTTGGATAGAGATGACAGCTATTTTGCATAACACAGATGCCTTTTCATACCCTGAAAAGTAGGTACTCAGCAAACATTCCTCCTCTCCAGGGCAGACCATATATTCCAAACTGCATCCGAACAACCCATTGAATGCAGCACTGAGAAGTGCTAACACTGGAGCAAAATCTGGGCTTTATAACTGTTCTTGCACAATTTGCCAGTGGTGGAGTCAAATTGGAAGACTCTTGGTCTCTTAGCGATGCTCCTTGTTATGCACACTAGTGTATGGACCTGCAATACACATTCTTTTAAACAGGGAATAATTTTGGCATGATAAAAATTCTGCTACTTCTCCTCCAGTTTGCATGTGTTGAACCCCTTAACAGTACACAAGGTTAATAAGAGCTCTGCTTTTCCATTTTTATCCAAGCCAGCTATGGCCTGATAGCAATGACACTGTGACAATGCTCAGAAGACATTGCATCTAGGAGGCATTGTACTGGGCACCATATATATATACAGAAAAGAAAAAATTCCTCCACTCCTGTACTTGACAAGAACCCCCAAGCAACTTCTGCTCATGGAATAAAGACACTACAAGCACAAGGGGAAAAGCAATTTCTTCTTAATATAGTTTCTCAAGCTCTTCTTTAACATTCAAATCCCTATGGAAACTTTTAGGCTTTATTGATGTTCCATCAGTTATTTCATCTTTTGCACCACGCTATTGATTCTCTTCATCTCAACACACAGTGCTTCACAATCCATCATCCCAAAATGTGCAGTAGCACAAATGGAAACCATGAAAGCAAAAACATTTGGAGCATCATTAATTTGAGGACTGTAAATATACTACATTTCAGTAGGTCTTCTCTCATGGAAAGGAAAGGTAGGAAAAAACCTCACTTTCACCACCTCATTTATTACGTCATTTACTCTCCATTCTAATGAATTTGTCCTCTTAATTTGAAGTGCATCCATCCCTTTGTGAAGGCAAAACAAATGCCTCCTACTTAAAAGAAAGAAAGTGCTCATGAGCTTATGAGTGTCTTATGAGCTTTTGATGGGATTATTATTTTGAAAGATTTTCCATTAAGTATTTTGCATGTTTTATTTGCTAACATGATGCAGTCAGTGTAACAATACTATCAGGGATCCCATCCAAAGGAGCAGAATACATGCACAAATATTTAAGTATGTATGTGTCTCATTCAAGAATCCTTAAATGACACATCCATGCTAAGGCTTGGACCTGAGTACAGGGTATGATGGCTAACTGAATGTAAAAGTAGCAGAAAAATTAGAACCTAAGGAATTTGCCTACTGAAGAGTTCAATTAGTTTAATTCCCACTGAAGTCAATGAGACCTGAGGATGCTTAAACATCAGAAAGAGCTGAACAGTCCCATTCAGCATAGGCTCCTTAGAAAGCAATTTAGTGAGAGTGAGATTGCTTCACCAGTCCAATTATCCTACTGCAGAACTTACTTCAAATTGTAAATCTAATTCTTTATGTGGCCTGTCAGTGGAGTGGTCTCAGAATTTTAACTGTAATGTATCCTAAACCTGAAATCCTCTTCTTGCCTTTGCTCCCTTCTCTTCCTTCCTACCTCTGGCCTCCCCTGACAATCCATCCTGAAGACTATTATTTAAAACACTTACTACAGGAGCATATTACCTATCAGACATGACCTTCTTCCACCTAGGAAGGTGGGGAGGAGGTGCAATGTGTGGAAGGCTGCAGCAGAACTGCATATATTCAGTTGTGCAGAGGCCCAGTGAATGGTTTTACCCAAGGACTGATGCGTGCATCACAGTCTCCCCATGCAGACCTACAAAGAGACTGTAACATCTCATGCTTCCCTTACTATTAATACCAGAGGTTTTTAAACTAGAGCAAAAATTAAATACTAGTTTAGCTCCTTCTCCATCTACCTGAGTGACAGAATAACCTCTTCTCCCACTCTCAGCCAGCACTCAGCCACACTACAAACAACAGAAAGTTTTAGCTGTTTCTATCAAGAGTCCAGACCACCGCTGCCCACAGATTTATTCACGTGGAAGATATCAATGTTCCTTCCCAACACATACGTACACATGCACACACACACAGAGAAAGCAGTGTGATAAGTAGGCAGCTTGAACAGATGAATTATCCAGTGCACTGGGAGGATCAGAAAAGCAATCTCCCTCTCCATGTCTCTAGTATCCTTGAGAAGAGTGATTCTGCACAATCATACCATAGACAATACCTTAAAAAGCACTGCGTTTCTCCTAATAGACTAGTCAATGGCATTCAACACAAATTCCTCCAACACTTCCAGAATTTCCATGAAGGTCAGGCTGTGACCACATAGCACACTTCAGCAAACACCATTAAAGACTGACTCATCAGTAGAGTTAGGCACATTCTCATCAGAAGTAGCATATACCTAGCGTTTCCAAGAGCTAGTTTCCAAGTTTGAACCCTTAAAATCCTTTCAGACTACTTGATGAATCACCAAATTGAGATAATTTCTTCTTCTTCCAGCTAGCAAGACCTCTGAAACCATTCTCACAGTAGTCAAGCTGGTTTTAAGCCTGTTTTTTAAGCAAAGAACAATTTTCTAGCACATAGGTTTCTTGTGTGAAGTGAAATCTCCAGAGCAGCTCTGTTAAATAGGCGATGTTCCCACCCCACAGCATGGCATTACACTTTGGAATTCATCCACTGTTAGCTGCTTCCAATTGAACACCATGGACATTTGAAATAAGAATTGGTTTGTAAAAGTTTATTCTAACTACAAAAACAAAAAAAACATAATAAGATAACCAGGTGCCTAGATTTTTCAAATCACACAATCCCATTAAATTCTAAAATACATACCCCACTATTACCAGCCTATAGTTTGAGTCCCATACATAGTCCAAAATAGCTGATGTTTTCTGATGAGAAGGGACAGAAAAGAGTAATGTAGTTCTTCTGTTCATATGAGGTAAATCTTCTGAACCCCCAACTGCAATAATGCTGCTGGGTATGGATAGCCAAATAAGTTTTCCTAAAGAATTTCACAACAAATATGCTACCTTGTTCTTCTTGCTGAAATAAAGAATTAAGCATCTACTGGTTTTAATTAGCCTCTATTTTTCTGCTCTAATGTTGTCTCTGACAATTGCAATGAACAGATATGCTGAAAGTCCAAGAAAGCTCAGATCGGACAACTGCAGAATAGCTTGCTGATAATGGAAGACTATGCCTAACCTTGGTTATAAATTTTTTTCTCCATGCCCTCTCCTAATCTGTATGGGATTTCATTCTAGACCTAATCCAGTATTTTCAAACTGTCCCATCACAACTGATTTTTTATGCCTCTGACACTGTATCTGTTACCTGAATGCTATTTGCACTGCTGTCATTCTCACACGCTCCAGTTGTATTAGTCTAGTTATACCAGATGTTGATATACCACAACAGCTTTTCCAAACTGTAGGCTAGAGGCTATACTCTTTAAAAGCGATATTCTGTAAATTTTGTATTTAAACACTAAGGCAACAGGAATGAGCTGCAAATCAATAACAATGCTGGGTAAAAACATTCTGCTGAGCAATGAAATTATGAAAATATATTGCGGGGGGTGTGGAAGAGGATTGTGAATTTCACAAATAGCCAAAGATAGCATTAGCCAGAAAAATAAACAGAAAAGTTGAAAAGTTTTCTAAATTTTTGCAACACAAATATTTTGAGTATTTGTTTCAAAACACTGTTTTCAATTAAAACTTGAATAATTCGATTGAAAATTAACCCATTTTTATTACAGACAGTAGAAAAGGACTAAGGAAACCAAAACTGAGCAAACTGCTTCACTTTAGCTTGTCTGAAAACAAAAAATTCTTTCTGGTCAACTAAAACCAAGAATTGCTTCCAGTTTCTTAACTCAACAGCCAAACCAAAAACTCCATTATTTGCACAACCATAAATATGTGGAATCAGAAGTGCTGACACTGCTTAACTGAAACATCTTTAGAATTTTTTGGCCCTCAGAAAAGACAATATATGAAAAAATTCAGGAGACTGCCTCTTCTGTTGGCAAAACTTGTCTGGAAATCCCACATGAACAGCTTCGGGCAGTGTGGATGACTCTAAATGTGCTAGCCCAGCAAGTACTACGAAGTCAGAACACCTATAAAAACTGGTGTTAATACTGGCAAAGGCTATCAGTCAGAAACATTTTTCCATATATTTTGAACAGTTCCCAGGTCACTGAGCATCCGTGCAACGCAATGCTCAAGAGTTATTCCAGCTGCTGACTCCCAGTCACCAAACCCCATTCTGCTCCTCCTGAAACTAATTTCAGAATTGCCATGGACTTCAGAGGAAGCAGAATGCAATTACCTAAATTTCCTCCATATGTGTCTGCTTCAGGTGGCAGTTTGCAAATAGCTTTCAGTTTTTACTACAGAAAGCAACACTTGCAGTAAATCAATAACCTTTCTAGGGATCCGCAAAAGCAGGCTAGACAGCATTAGAAGGACAGGAGCATATTAGCAGCTCCAACTATTTCTCTTCCTCAATACAGCCCTGATGAAATTTTCCAAGGTAGTGAATACTGCACTAGAAATTGGCTGAAGATTTGTAGCTAGAACACAAAGAAAGTCGCCCTTTTGACGAAGTGGAAAGATCGCATTCTCATGATTTCACAAGAATGGAAAACACATTTTGTGTTCTTGCCTCAATCGTTCCTTGCAATGGAAGACAAGTATATACGCTCTCATCTGAGCACAAAAATTTATTTTTGCTCCCCCAGAAGGGGAGAATTTTCATTTGAAAATTCATTATTTTTACTTAAAAAGCAACTTTTTGGCTATTTGAGGTCTGTCAAGTTATGCTTCCTGCCAGAAATGACCAGTTTGGATTCATGTATGTTAATAAGGAAACAGTACTGTACATCAATTGCCACCAAAAAAAAAAGTAAATAAAACCTCATTAATGAAGTATTTTGACTCAGTTTTAAACTTTTACATGTGGGCTATTAATTTCAGTGGGTTTTCACAACATTGTTTCTTATCTTGTTCACATGATAGCACAGTGGTTTAAATACCGGATACAGCCTCAAATAGGACCAGTCCCTAACCCTGCCAGAGGCTGTTTGGACAGCTTATAGAATCGTTTGGGTTGGAAGGGACCTTTAAATATCACCTGGTTCCAACCACCTCTCCATGGGCAGGAACACCTTCCACTAGACCAGGTTGCTCAAGGTCCCATCCAGTAACGTTTCTTCTCTTTTCTTTACAAGAGGTATACAACTTTTCAGGGCAGTGAAGCGTCTACGTGTTCATGCATCATATATTGACGAGTGTTGGTCTCTTCTCCCAAGTAACAAGCAATAGGACAAGACAAAATGGCCTCAAGTTGCACCAGAGGAAGTTTAGATTGGGTATTAGGAAAAAAAACTTCACCAAAAGAGTTGTCAAGCATTGGGATAGGCTTGGGTTGAGTCACCATCCCTGGAGGTATTTAAAAGACCTGTAGATGTGGCACTTAGGGACATGGTTCAGCATTCGGCAGCACTAAGTTAATGTTTGGACTTGATGATCTTTAAGTCTTTTGCAACCTGACCGGTTCTCAGGTTCTACAATTCCATCTACTGTAATCAGCCCTGATACCCTTACGGGTGCTCTGTACAGTATTATGATATATATTAAATAAATTCTGTTTCAAATAGGTCTCAGAAATATTTGTCACAACGTATCCACTGCTGCATTTCCCAGTGTGACTGCAGAAGATAAGTTTGATATCAGTTATACCAGTCAGTATTAAAGTAAGAGCAGTAGCTGACATTTTAATATCGATCTTTGGATACAAGTGAACAAAACACTTTGCTTGCTTGGTTGTAATACAAAACTAGCTAAATACTGTAAATACTTGGACGTAATAGTGCTTTCAACATAACACTGAGAAAGTATATCCTTCATTGTTAAACATCTGTTCTTGCCTTTTGCTGCAACATCAGTTGCTGGCTTTAAAACAACTGGCTTTTCCCCTTTTGGTGATAATTAAAAACAAACTCAGACCATTTGTCAGCTGTCACCCCAACCGGGACAATCGAAATACCAAATATTTGCACACCCAATCACAGCTTTGTTCATGTAGCCAAGGCACTCTGTAAAACCCAAACATGTTTTTCTTTTGTCTAGGATTTGTTCTGGGCCCACATCCCTAAACCACTAACAAATTATTGCCGTACACTATTGCGCCAGTTTTTCCCTTGTGCCACACCAGGCAACAAAAGGAGAAATAAGTGCATTTGTCAAAATAGCAGTAACCATTTTGACGTTCTTCAGAGCAACTAACGTATCAAAGGAGAACAGCTGCTGCTGTATTTTTGTCTCAATACTGACATTGCCCATGCACCTTAAACTCAGGGCTGTGCAGTATGTCTATGCTACCATATTCTGCACATCGGTTTTGCACCCATTGCTTCTTTCTAGAAGATACAACAATAAACCCCACAAATCACCAAAAATGACCTGACTAATAGGGGATAGCAGGCTGGCTTCAAACTTTGATTGCCTTAAATGACTTCTTTAGCCAGTCCTTTAGGCAACAAAGAATAGCTGTCAGACAAAAGCTAATGGTAAAGTTTACACTAATGGTAAAAGGAGGAGCCAAGACAGACAGCACCCAGAACAGAATCAGCACTTGAAGATGTTTGTGTATGTTTTTACTTACAGCCATAATGTACATTTGTGAACAGCACAGTTTCCCAGCTGCACAGACCATGTCTCCTGTCTGAGCACATATGGCTTTTCAAGACAATTCGTGTGGATTTCTTATTATATTTCTGTGTTGCTTTACTGAGGTCTTATTACAAGCCATGCAGAAAGTGTAGGCATTAAGAAAACTCCAAAGGCTAGCACGCAACACTATGAATCCGGTGCTCTGATCTATTGAAACAAGAGTTGAATACTACTGGTTTTATAAAACAATTATTTTAAAAGCGTTCATAACATACACAAGGTTCATCTGTCCAACATTTAAACTACCATTTTAGTGACTAGGTTTTCCAGTCTTTCAACCCTGCCAAAAACAAGCTCCCCTTCTACATCCAGGATGAAAGGATAGCTTGCCACCTTGAAAGCAAGAGTAACTAACAAGAAAAATATCCTTTTCAGTTTGTTTGCACAGGGATGAGCTTCTGTTCTACTCCACAGAGCGCAAAAAGAAGTCACAGTGCAGCACCTTCTGAGTTTGCACTATAGTAAGGATTAAAGAACAGTAATGTATGTTCATTCATATTAACTAGTTCTAAAGAAAAATGAATATTTCAACAGAACTATATATAATTTCTGTCCTTTTTGTTTCTCTTTAAAAACATCATGATGACTTTCTTAGAGAGTGCTTACGATCTTGCTCGGGATAAGGGGATGGTGTCTACTATGACCCAGACTGCTACCACAAAAGCAAGGCTGCTGTCTGATCTGAGCACCCCATTTAACACAGAAAATTATCCCCTTTCCCCCTCCATCCACTGAAATATAGGACCAATAACTGTCAGTTAATATAATTGTTTTGCCTTCCTGAGACTCATTTGTTTAGAGCGTGATCTGGCCATGAAGTAGAGGCCACCAAACTCTTCCACACAAAGCCCTGTCAAAGTCAACAACACTTTTCCCAAGTACATTTTGTCCCAGGACTATGTTCATTCCAGAATGTTTTCTTTTTTTTTTTTTTCCCCAACTTGTGTGCAACATATGTTACAAACCTCTATGCTTAAATGCATGGACAATCAGGAAACTGAAAGAACAAAGCAGGATCCCTAGGGTTTTTTTTCTTGCAGTCTGAAAAGGGTGGAAAGTAAAGGAAAAAATAATGCTTTGCACCTACAAGTATTTGCAAACTAAAGAACCAAAATATAGGTAACTATGATAAATAAAAGTCTTAGCTAAATAGAACTAGACTGCTGTCAATCTCTAGATAATTTAAGGGCAGTTGGAGGGGAAAAGCCACACCGGGCTCAAAATTTAGCATCCATTTTGCAAAGATGTGTAACCTCAAAGGAATACATGGAATAAAAAAATTGCTAACCTCAGGCCTACCTTACACCCCTATAGATGTGGCTCAGCTTAAACCCTCTAACCCTGTACTCCAAATTGCTTTGAAAACCTTATTGTTTCACCAGCCTGACCAGGTATTCGCTCCGGACCATGGCAAATGCCACAATTTCCTTTAGGGCCACGGCTACCTGCAAACCACACCAAAAAGGTTAAAATGGTACAATTAGAAGGAAAAGAACAGCAGAGTGAAAAACTTGCACATTTCTATCAGGATTCCACACTGTCATGGGTATTTTTATGAGAGTACACAAAATCTTTTGATCTTTGAAAGCAGTTACGACCTACTATATAAAACTCATTCATTAAAGTGTGCTAGATTTCACTTCCTTTATTTAACAGTTTCCACAGAATTCGATAAATACAAATAATTTTCCTATAAAATTTATAAAGTCTCCAATTGACCAGTAGTTCTGGAAAAAATTCTCAGTGTTAATCAACATTCACCTACAGAAGTCTGCCATTGAAGTCACAGGGAGTTTTAGAGATGAACTCGCTTTCAGTAGAGTTAAACTAACGTGTTTCCTTATAACTGTATTAAATTTGAAAGGATGGTCTAAATATCTGCTGAATGGATATCAACTTCCAGTATTTGCTACTGCATTTAGAGGAACTCTTCTCATTTATAAGAAATTTTGTAAGACTTGTAGATATTTCTGACCATACTGACCCCTTTGGAGAGTAACAAGAAGTTCCTCCCTTGTAGGCATGAAAAAGAAACATATTTCATCTCAATCCTTTCAAGACGTCTACAGATAGAAAGGAATCTGTGCTTAAATATCTGAAGCACAAAATGAAACCTGAAGTCCTAGAAAAACCGTTGTATCTCAGTACATGTGAAGGAGCTGTATGTCCTCCCACTTGCCCCCACAAATATTTTTGACACCACTCACAACATTACATGAAATATAAAGACTGCTTAACTGAGCAGATGATGCAAGCTACGCGCTTTTTCTGTGGCATTACCAGCAATAGATAGTTTTCTGAACACTTCTGAAATTTCTTATCAAGCAACAGTAAGGAAGGGCAGTTCCACATGAAGAAAGGATGAACAGTGTAGGGACCAACCCTTTTTTCCTCTATTTACAAAGTCAATGTTCTCTTGCAATTTCATAAGAAAAGCGTAAGTTTGATGCAGCAGGAGGGAAGTGATCTGAAGCTGGTGATAGGAAACAGAAGAGTGCTAACTTAATAAGCAGATACTCATTTAAGTGGAGGCAAGCTTAAGATTTATTGACCTGAGAACAAGAGGTCAATACTTATTCGGAGAAAAGTGTACCTTGATACTTGGTTCTAACAGATGTTAATCCAATGTATTATTAAATCCACCCCATCAAAGCTAATTAAATCGTGTGTCCTTGTAAGCCTTGTTGCCAATAATCATTAGTATTGCATGGGTCATAATTATTGTGCTTTGATAATTGAATCATATAATTTCCAGTGAAATTAAATATCTGGGGATAGAAATATTTATTTTTCTCTACCATGACTATATTACCGTATATTGGGCTCTTCCTTCACGCTGCTGGACACCTTCCTTCCATTCTTCTGCTAGGACCAGCACACGTAAGGAATTAAAAGTTCTGTTTGCACTATGCCATTTTCTAAACTGTCTTAAAAATCTGATACTCCTAAAGCCACATCCATCTACTATTCATGCACTAGGCAGGTAAGGAGCACAGACACAAATCAATAAGTATCTGCTGTCAGGAAAAAGAAAAAGGGGAAAGCAGTCATACTGCTAAGTGAAAAATTGCTTCTATTTTGGAGTTTTACAGTAGTTTCCCCTCACTTCAATCTACTTCATAGATAAGAGGAAATAGTATAATCTCCATTTTAATCTCTGGAAGGAACTGAATCACACAGAAAGGAAATAATGACCACGACTTTAATCACAACTCTATGCCAAATCTGGACATCACTCAGGCTCATTAGTAAGTTAGTGAGCAGGACAGGGTATTTTTAGTGCAAATACATCTTGCATATACTCTTGCAGAATACATACAAACTTGCCACCTTTTGGGCCAACATGTTTTTTCTTCCTGGAGAAACCACGGCTGAACTCACAGCTCCTCCAGTGGTTAGCACTCCATGCACTCACAGCACATAGCTAGTGCTGCTCAGTAGTGTGAACTTCACTGTTGGTGAAGACTGTGTGAGGACACGAGGGGTCACAGAAAATCAAATCCTGGTTGCTTCATCCTCTTTATGCCACACACTTCAGTAATATAAACTGCAGTCCCCAAGTTTGAGTTCTGTATATATTGACTTATATTGATCCTTTCAGCATTTTTCCATCAGGACCTGTGTTGTTTATACACAGCAGTTGCTTATTTTTGTAAGAGTCTCACACTTACGGGAAGTAATACCTTGAGAGGAAGCGTTAGGTATATTGAACTATACACAATGTGCTACCCAGAGACCTGGCCTCCAGCACTGAAGATAAAATGTGGAAAGAAGGATTTAACTCCCATCATTTTGGCAGTCCAACAGTTAGACATCTATCCTAAGCTAGTCATCTAAGCTTTGACTTTAACTAGTGGAGAAAAGGAGGCACTTCTAAGAGTGATTTACCTCATTATAGAGTAGGCATCTAAGACAGATGGGCTCAGTTTGGAAAAGCTTCTCGCCTCCTTGATGGGCTTCAGTGGAAGACCTAAGTCTTAGATGGCTAAATCAGGGGAAGATGAAGTCTAAGCTGACAGTTCATCTTTAAGATACCTAAAATCCACATTTATCTGCTGTTTTCTAGGTTATGGAACTGCTGGATAGGCCCAAATACTGCACTGGTCACAATGTAAGAGGGAGGATATCCAGAGTAGAAGCAGAATCAAGGGGAACCAAGTGCTCCTACAGCAACATGGTGAATGTGCACTAGGTGATGTGATTAAAGGCTAACTACAGAGAACACAAAGACCCAGCAAGAATCAGAGAAACACCAATAAGCAGAAGAATCCTAGTAACCTCAAGGTACCAGCAACTGGGTAAACTCACTTTCTAAGACCAGCTACCAAAGAGACCATAACACGCATGTATTTACTCCACAAGATTTCAGTTCTTACCAGACAAGGAGAATTTGGTTGTTCATACTGTTCATGTCTGTATGACTTCTGTATGTGTTCATGGGGGTGCCAGTAAAGACAGTGCTGTATGTGTTGATCTGTTCAGGCAGCTGTGTGTATATCATGTATTGCGTGTGTGTGCATTCACACATGTGTGCACCAATTGGAATACGTGTACTCACTGGACCTGGGGAAAGGCAGCCACAGTGGCCTGTTGTGCTAGAAGTGGAGGAATGCTCCTGGGTCCCAAAGGCACCTGTATTCAGCCACCTTCTGATATTGCACTGAATTGCCACTGCTCTGAAGTCTTTCCTCTGGTTGACAACTGACAGTTTTCACTGAACTGGTGGGGGCATGTGCTTTGAATCATTTTCTATGTGTAAGAACTTACCTGCATTTGATCCCAAAAGCATCCCATTGGTCCCATACATGCACACTGATCATGAGAAAACTCTGTGTTTGGGGTGGAGGTTCATCTGGCATGAACTTAAAATGGAACTTCAAAGTAGGATTAAATCCACATACGCTTTTACCTCGTTATCCTATTGTATGTTAAGTTCTTTAAGATCAAAAACTTAAAATGCACAGAATGAGAAATGTGAGGTTTGCATTTCTGATTCTGTTTGAGTAAGAGCCATCTTTAACCAAGAACAGTTGTGAGAATACGTGCTAGCACCATACTAAGGGTGTGCCTCAGCTCTCTTGATGCTATTTCCCTTCTGTGTTCAGAGCCAGTTTTTGTAAGTTTAGTTCATACACGTCCTTTTGGTGCACTGCTGCCAAGATGGCTATGTGTAGATGCAAAGATCTATTTTTCATCTATACACAGATTATTTGCATGCATATATTACATGCATGCAAGTGTATACATGCAGCTGTGTAGGACCAATTTAGAACAAAAGTTGGAGCTACAGTGGACTCCTCCAAAAAACCAAACCACAAACAAGAAACAAGCCAAAGAAAAACTCCATCTAGTATGTGGAACAACCTCCATCTCTCCAGTGTGCTACAGAGCACTCTTCACATTTAGCATGGCTACAGGCTACTGCCCTCCTACAAGCTTCAAACTCTTGTTATTTTACTTCCCTCAGATGATTCTCATTATAACCAGGCTGAGTGCTGAGTTAAGAAGTCAGTGTATGAATCATATCATCAACTCAGTTGTCTGGAATCTTGCTTTTCCATGCTTTTCCTCATTGCTACACAGATCATCAGTGTAAAACATGTCGTAGCTGCATCCAATTTCTTTTTGCTCTTTTTAACCCTACAATTGCCTGTGAGCAGATACTTTTTTACTGTCATCGGCTTCCCAACCACTGGTGATCCGTGTCTTCACTGCCTGCCTCACAGAAGTTGCAGAGTTACAAATATTTAACTTAAGGTTATTGCCCAAGGAGGATCTCTTTATCCAGCTTCTGGGATAAGGCCTCAGGATTGAGTGTTCGTGTTTGGCTCAGGAAGAAAAAAGACAACTCTCAATTTAAGCCTCATTTAAGCCATGCTATGACTCCACGCACCATCAGATCTCCACCTTTCTATATGCGAAGGTGGTTCCAAAGCACTGTCTCTTTTGCCACAGCCACCCCCCTGTGGGACCTCCTCCCATGCTGGAGCAGCAAGAGGGCTGGTTCCACCAGCTTTTAACCCTGCTAGGGACAGATTTTTTTAGAGTGTCTCTGAGCACTAGTCTTGAGACAGGCTTCTGCTGCCTTGCTTACAGACGTATACAGAGGACAATAAAAAACCTCCCGGCTCCCAGCTATTAAGACTTACTATTTATGCGACATGCTCAACTGTTTATTTGAACTATGCTGTTGGCCTATAGTGGCTATAGCAAAGTCCAGCATGTTGTACAATAACATCTTAAGAGTTCCATGTGTTGTACCTTCCTGTACCATTGATACTTTCTACATAGCATCACTCTACCCAGTATTATACTACCTTTCCCCATGTCCCTTATCTGTCAAAGTCCATCCATCAACTTCCATCCCTGAAAATTATACTTTGATTTTTTAGTAAAAGGAATATATTTGACTGATTCTCTCCAGTGGAATGCATTTTTATAGTTACAGAATCCGAAGTCTTGCAATCTTTCCCTTTGAAGGCAGTAGTATTCCCAAAATACAGGATTAGAGCAGCTTTTTTACTTTCAGGGTGGGCAATACAGAAATGGTTTTTCCTTGGTTTGTTTTTAATCTTATAAAAGATTTCTAATCATATTTTCAGAGTAGTACCTTCTCTTTTCCATTACTACCTTGTATTAACTGCTGGTAATCAATTTGTACAGTCAGAGACTGGTTTCAGTCTGCAGCAACTATTTTAAGAACTGATATATTTGAATTCCTGCATTGTGGAAACAAAATTAAGTCCAGCTTGAAGTTATGGGCTACTTCATGAATATTTTCTGATTGCACAGACAGAAGTACTTCCTATGTATTTATCAAACACCTGATTTAAAAATCACAGTTCCAACTGAATATATGAATTTAGCAGCACCACTAAACACTTTCATTTCTACCTTAATCTTTAATAGGATTCTGCTAAATAGATTAATCATTCATGGACAGAGAAAAAAGTTTAAAACTTGGCAGGGAGAACGGTCAGTCTCACGGGCTTTCATTTTCCACTGTCAGCTGTCACTTTGGGAAGCAGAGGAGAGCATACAACTTGGGCTGCTTTTGATCACCATCTAGTGCATGAATTAAGGAACTGCACAGATTTAAGGAGTGACTGAAAGTTAAGCAGCAGTAGAACTAACAGTTCTTTTCGTCATTTTTAGAAGACCTCAGATAGGCTTAGTGAATATGAAAAAGCAGGAATTTCCAGATGCCCATTGCTGCCTGATGAAAGCCAGATGTTTCATGATGACTCTGTTTTCTAGTAGTCGGTGTCTATGATGGCCTAGGGATACGAAGCGAGCAAGACTTGCATAGTGAAGTAGTATCTTTTTCAGGCCAAATTACTTAGTGACAAAAAGCAACATGGTTTCAGGCAAGGAGTCCTTTTACCAAGTCTCTGTGTCTTTTCCAGGTGTCTGTTACATTCATTTCATAGTTGTCTGATTTTTGTCAAGACTGTCAGAAATACTATTTGCAAAATTTTTTACTTACAAAAAAGAATTGTGTGTGTTGTTACAGCTAAAACCCACATTCTGACTGTGCTTCAACTCTAATCCATGCAGTGGGAACTTCAAGGCCAGTCAATCAGTAAGACAACTGGATTTGTCCATCCACTGGGGATTAAAGACCATGGCAGCTTCATTGCAGGTGACTCTGAATATCTTGGGACAATGCTTTCCAAAAGCACTGGCCAGGCAAAGCCAGATCTCAGCAAGTAACCTTGCCTTTTATCAGTGAGTCAACATATGCTGTGACTCAACAACAGAAACTCAGTATATTCACACTGAGGAACTTAAAAAGGCTAAAATGAACAAAATCCACATCTCTACTGAAACAGGGTCATACCTTCAATATTCATGAAAATACTGTAAATTTTCAAAGAGTAGCAGGAGTAATTTCAGAAGACACTGGGAAAAATCCTTTTCCTAACCACTGATGATCTGTGTCTTCACTGCCTGCCTCACAGAAGTTGC
>NW_009945152.1:0-7860 GCF_000696875.1 Nestor notabilis | reverse complement strand
TATATATTTTTTATATTAATATATAATACATACCATAGAATCATAGAATTATTCGGGCTGGAAGGCACCATAGGATCATCTAGTTCCAATCCCCCTTCAGGAGACAGGGACAACCTCAACCTTTTTGAGGTTCCTAAAAGCCCCATAAATATATAACTATATCTCTGTTTCTTAGTATAAAGAAATTGATATGTATACAGAAAAATAAACGTATCTTACAAATATAGATCATCAAGAAAAAAGGGTACATATGTATTACAGATAATTGTAATACAAACTATATCACATATTATTCATAGATACCATTTGTGTGTATTATTTTTATACATCAGTTATATGTACATTATAAAGCATAATTATATGTTATAGCCACTATTTTATAGCATTTGATGATACCTATTATTTACATATAGGATTTTATTCTCATTCAGTTGTTAAAAAACAGATGGGTGCTGAGATGCTGGTGTTCCGGTGATGTTCTGGGCCCCGGCCCTGGTGGTGCCATGGGCCCGGTGTGGCTCAGGCAGACAGGAGGGGACAGTGCTGGGACCCCATGGGGTCACCCCTTACAGTGACAGGATGACTCTCCACAGGCCTTAAGCCCTGAGACAGCCGCTCCATTAAGCCTTTCAAATCCCTCACAAGTTCTGAAATAGGTTTCTGAAATTCATCTTTCTCCCACTACTTCCATAACGTGAGAAGATTTGGGAGCTTTAATGGTGAATAAGAGTTAATACATTACAGTAAGCCTGACTGGCATTTTGTGGTGGAGTGCCAGGCTCCAGCAGCAAAAACTGGAAACAGAGCTAAAAGAAAACTGAGGATGCATTTAGTTTCCTTCTTGTCCCTTTGCATCATTTCCTCATAAGCTGCTGACCATTTCTCTTTGACAGAGTTAAACTGTGTGAATAAAATAAAATGAGCATTAAAATAAAGAATAATAATAGCAAAGACCAGAAGGAGGCAAAGAAAAGGGGGTTAGACCCTCTGCAAAAAACAGATATCAAGAACATAAAAAGCAGCATATAAAACCATTAACTTTTTTAACATAAAAACTGCATAATGTCCCATCACTGGAAGTGCTCAAGGCCAGGCTGGATGGGCTTTGAGCAACTTGGTCTGGTTGCTTTGAACGACTTCCCAGGCACACATGGGAAGGTGTCCCTGCCCATGGCAGGGGAGGTGGAATCAGATGATCTTCAAGGTGCCTTCCAACTCAAAACGTTCTGTGATAATTCTGTGGTAATGTTGGAAAAACATGGAAACAATACAGGAGAAAATAACCAGTTTTTGCAGCAAAGAAAAGAGAGGGCAGCAATATGTGGATGTTGATACCTATTTGCAAAATAACTGATTTTGGTAAACGTTATTGGAAGCTGGATGAATTTGGGATTAAAATGCCTGCCATGCAGACAGGGATTGATCAGTACAGTGTGACGAGTCAGAGATGTATGGCTCTGGGTCAGGCTATCACTGCACCCATGGGATGTGGAGCCCCCACATCCCACCAGGCTGGCACAGGAATCACCTCACAGTACCATAGTGTCACCCCATCCTCCCGCAGATGAGATGAACTGCTTTGATACCAGGAATTAAAGCCCAGAGGCAAACTAGAGAGCCTCTTGTTTATCCCTGTACACAAGAAAGCCATGCCATTTACATGAACGTCCAACACTGGAACATAAATATTGATGTGAACCCATCAAAGACAAAAAGGGCCAGTGAATTGAAACTCTGAGACAAACAGCTATTTCTCTTGCTGAATGGCACTGAAATACCAAACCCCAAAGCTTCAAAATATTGATGACATTATTAAAATGGGACCTTTAATTTTGCATTAAGATCATTTTAACATTGGAATTCAGGAATTTAATTATGCACGAGCCCCAGCCTCAGTGCTTTCGTAAGATTAGTTTGCAGTTTTTCGCTTATACTTCTACACTTAACGTGTAATTTAGTCTCCTGTGTAGAAGGGCTAAGTGCTGCTAAATGCCTGTTTGTGGTTAGCTGCAGCAATCCCTTTAAAATAAGCGTGCAGATATCGTACTTGTGAGTAAGTGTGAAAGGTTATGAAGAAAACTAGGAAGCAAATTTGGGAAATTGATCCCAATGAAAGCTGTGGTGAAGGGCACAGTTTGAACACTCTCTAATATAACCCCTGAGATTTCCTATTCCTGGCTGTGGGCAAATACCTACTAGTTTTGCTACTGCCATGAGATGTTGTTACAGCAGCCATCCGTGATACTGACTCATCTTTTGGGTGCTCATGGTTCCTGCTTTCCACAGTGTGGTCCCACAAGGGGAGCTCTGGCTTTGGAGCAACACTTTTCCAGGAGGCTGCAGCTATTGATAACTTCTAAGTCCCAAGCCAGGACTGACATACGGATGGGATTGATGAGCCCTCATGGAAGCTGCCCAGATGTGTGCTGTGGCTTTTACTGGCACAATGCAGCAGTGAAGGTTGGCCTTGTTATGTCTAAGAGAGCATCCTGGGATGCTCCCCTGTGTCCTCTGCTTTCAGGGGGCAGCTCATGCTGCACACCCCCTGCCCTCCAGCTCCCTGGGAGCAGGGAGATGAACTTCTCTTTCTACTTCAGGTTCTTCCTCTAATCCATATTACATTTTTGGCAGATGACTAAGGGTACCTGTTATGCCTTCCTCCTACATGTTTGGATAGGAATCTTCAAGTATGGGTTTAAAAAGCTGTATTTCCTAGGGATTCTGAAGTCTTCTCCGCAGCAGAAGTGCCTGGGGAATTAAATTTCTCTTCATAAAAATATGTATGCTGAGAGCCTGATCTCAATCCAGCTGCTTTAAACAGAAGAGGTAGCAGTTTAGCTCAGAGAAAAAGGAAAGCAAACTGAACAACACAGAAAAAATCAACATTAAAATCAATCTGCACTCCATACAACGTTTGCTCGTAATGTCAGAAGTATGTCTGTAAAAATAACATCTGCATCAGTGTGAATCAAGAGCCCTTTGAGAAACAGGCAGAGCTTGGGACCAAAGGAAGGAGCTGAGGCACAGACTGGTCATACTGCTCTTGACTAATGACAGAGAAAGTGCAAAACTATAAATTTTGTGGTAAGGATTTCACTCTGTGCTGATGCCTGTGTTTAACTCCTCTTCAGCTTTCCCGGTTGGTACAATCTTCATGGTCACTGCTTTTCAGATGCCTGGCTGTCACAAGCATGAACATGGAATTATGGAACAGCAGGGTCGTCAGGGTTTGGGATTTGTGAGTGTTTACCGAGGGGGTGAAAGGGAGATGAGACGAGCCCCAAAGCTCCCCGCAGCCTCATGCAGCGCTTGTGCCTGTTACTGATGCGTTACTTCCTGCTCCTTTTCATATGCAATGAGACGTAAATGTTTACAAAACCTGTATGATCAGAAACATCAAAGGAGATAATAATAAACCAAGAGTCCTCTGGCCAGGGAGAATTAAAGTTCTCCAAGAGATAATGCACAATTTTAATGAACTTTTGGATTTCATGGTGCTTGTGACAGCTTGGGGCTGCCAAAGCAATGCCAGGCTGTCCTACCTGCCCCAGCATGGGACCCCGTGCCCGGCAAGGCTGCATGCTCACACCAAGTGTGTCCTGCCCATGCCAGTCTGGCTGTTCTGGGGAAAAGATGGGGGGGTTGCTGTCCCTTGCAGCCCTCCAGCATCCCTGCTGTCCCCCTGGGGAGCTGCACAGCCACACACCTCCAGCCAGTCAGGTTTGTGACTCTTAAATATTGGTGGCTCCACACACAGGTACACTTGCAGCTTTAATCGAAACCTACTCTTTTTGGCTGAGCCTGCTTCCCCAAGTCGTTTTTGAAGATCTCATCTGCCTTCTGCTTCCTTACTGCAATCCCAAACATCCAAGTATAAGCCCCTCTGTGCCATGACCATCTGTTAGACCTTCACTTAACCTTTCCAGACCTTGTCTCTGTGCCTTTTTTTTTTTCAGGTTAACAAGGTAAACTTTGATCTTAAACTATTCAAACATTGCCTTGATTAATTTTTATTTTTTATGTTAAGTATTTCTAACACCTGTGGCATTTTTAGAATAATTACATTTCTGGTATTTTAACAAATAGTTGCAAATTAAAGGAGCTCATACTAATGTCAGAGCAGATGGGCTGAATAAATTTATTGATTTGGGAAGAATACCAAGAGCAATAACCTCCCTTTTCAGGGCAGGGAAGAAGAGGAAGGACAAGTAAAATTAATAGAATAGTTCAGTTACCTTCAGAAAAAAAAGCCACGAACTCAGTAGTAGCTGATGGGCTAGCAGCTGTAAGAAGAAAGAGTGAGAGAAAACCAGACAGGGGAAGTTACAACATTGGAAAGACAATGTAGGCATGCATGGTGTGGTGGTCTATGTGTGTGCACACATATATGCATGAATACATACATACATAGAGGTATGCGTGCTTACAGACCCAAATACACATCATGTGGCACATTGTAGAGAAAACCAACATGACCCAAACCTGAGCTGCAAACCCCAATGACCACAAGCAGCCCAGAAGCTGGAATGAAAACAGTTCTCTTTACACTTCACCCAGCTGTGCCTAATTGCCAGGGCTATTTACTTTTGTTGGGGGCCAAGGACAGCCCCTAGAGTTGAGCATTTGGTGTTTCAATCAGAGAGGCAGTGATCCAGCATGTGTTGGGATCAGCATCACCTGCTTACAGCTTTGGTTGTTGATGCAAGTACATTTTTAGCTCTGGTAAGGTGGTCCATGATGGGTGGTCCCCAGGACCCTGTGCCTGTGGGGCAACCCTGGCTCCCGTGTGCTCAAGCAGAGCTTGGCTGGTGCAGGTGAGTGGTGGTGGCTCTGTGCTTTTCCAACAGCTGTTGCTTTATATTTTGGAACATCACCCTTCCAAACCTGCCCCTTGAGAGCTTCTATCTGATCTATGGCTTTTAGACTAGAGTTGAGAATTTTCTTCTTCAGTTTTATATTTGTTCCTATGATGCTTTTGTTCTTCAGCTCAAGAAGCATTTTGCTTCCTCAGTATTTTCCCATTTTCAGCCAGCAATGACGTCCTTAATATCATGCAAAGCCCAGGCAAAATGAATGGTGTATAATAGGGAAAACACAGTTTGCTCAGCCTTTCCCAAACACACTGGAGGATTAGGTGTTTTGGAAATGTACAGGTTCATCTCCTGTTTGCCCAGACAATGGTTCCTGGGCCACAAGGTGCCAGCACACCTGGGTGGAAAATGGCAATTTTCCATGTTTTCCTTTTGCCTATAGGCTGGGATATACATCTGCTGGTTATCTTATCACTTAGGAAAAACATCCATTAAACGCAATTAACTTTATAAAAGTTAAGCCTTCCAGTTATAACACCATGGCCTGTATAATGCATAAGAGATTTGAGAGAGGTGTGTGTGTTTTGTTATCAGGTCACTGTGCAGGAGCATTTCTCAGTGGTCTCTGAGATACAGAGATCTATGGTGCTATTCCCTGGTCTCAAGGATCAAAGACTTCTTATATTTCTATACAACATAACTTCAGAGAAGAAATCGATGTGTTCAGGTCCTCTTTCTTTCCTTGATCACTTTGGTCATTTGCTATCAATTTGAAATGCTTTTCCTGGACAGGAAGAATGAACCACTTCTGCAACTTCATAAAGACTGCAGGAGCTGTCTGAAAACAGTTTCCCTTGCAGGTGTCCCTGGTATTTATTACATAGACCTGTAGACATTAAATCAGCAGAACAACTGCAATGCTCCAGCCAAACTAGTGGCTGGGTCCATGCATTAATTTTCAAGTTCACTAAGGAACTGCTTAAATATGGAACAAATGAGGTTAAAATAGGAATGATAAAACATAATATGGGTATCATGAAAAACATCCCTTAGATGCTGTTGTTAAAACATTTTTGCAAGTTTGTTTTTTTTTTCAAATTGTTGGTGGATATAGGTGGCTTTTTTTTAAAGCTACAAAACAGGTTAAGAATTTGAATTAAGCATACTTAATCTTTCCATTACACACTCAGAAAACAGGATGGTTCTTTTTGCTGGCTATAAGTGTATACAGTATGTAGATTGCTTATGGTTTTGTCTATTATGTTCAATTAAAATAGATTAAACTATTTTCTCTAGTCTGGTAATAGTAACATACAAGTACGTACTGTGTATATCTATATCCATAAAGAGAAGGGTATTTGCTTATGGGGAATGCACCAGAGAAATCTTTTGAAGGTGAAAGCTGTTTTGTGCACTACGTGTTTGAAACTGAAGCACCTTGGTCACATAGCACTTAAGAGGATCAAATGATTTCTGTATATATAATGTTTCAGATGATAAGCCAGTTGAGTATGCATGAGTTTTGAGGAGAGGTTAGCTGTTTTGCCAAGCAGAGAGAGTGAGGGAGGTTTATTTTGCTTTTAAACTTAATGCTTTTTTTTTTTTTTTAAATTTTTTTAAGAAGCTGACACTGAATAGATTTCAATGCCCATATTAGCTTTGCAGATAAGAAACACAGAAAGAGCTACTGTACCACAGACCTTGATCTTCTGTGTAACCCTCAACTTTTGCTGCCCCTTGGCAGAAGTCTTTGTTGAATGACTAGCTTTTAAACTGGCTAAGCAGAGCTGATACCAGATCAGTTATTTGTATATCAAAGCTTGACATGGGCAGGATGCACATAGCTGTATAATGCTGTTATGGTCCTCACAGACTGCTAACACCAGCATGGTGTGCTGAGATACCCTCCTTGTGATGGTGAGCTTGGCACCAGCCCATAGGTGTCTGCTCTCAGGGTGTTCATTGCACTGACTGTCAGCTTTGATAAACCTGTTTTTTTTTTTACCTACCCTTCTCTGCTCCTGCTCAAAGCAATGAATGTGTGAAACACCCTCTGAGCCAAACTGAAAGAGGTCTGGACTGCTTCTCTGCATGCATGACATGGTTGTGATACTCCTGGACCTCGAAACAGCTGCATAGCATGCCACACTTCCCTTGTTATAGCCCTCTCATCTATACTCTATAGTGTTATAGAATGGTTTGAGTTGGAAGGGACTGGTTTTATTTAACTCCGGTGCATTCTGTTCACAACACTGAGCTGCTCCAGACTCTACTGGGTAAAAACTAAGTTCCTATAAATCTATATCTTGCATCATTAGATTAATGCTGAATGTACCAATGCAGCTATGATTATTATGGATAGATATGGATGATCTCTATTATGGATAGAAAGCCACTTGGTTTCTAATGATCACTTCAATATTGCAGCAGTGGTAGTATCAATGGTGGGATTCTGGCTACACAAATGTAAGAAAAACCTCAACCTGCTGAGCTGCTCTGATATATTTTTGCATGTTCAAATATGTTTTGTCTAGCTTGTTAGTTCCAGAAGACCAGTTTAGGGATACGTTACTATATGGGTTTTTTTGAGTTTTCTTTCTTAAAAATTTTTTTTTGGGGGGTGAAAACAGAAATCAAGAGTATAAAGAAAGAGTGCTTAGTAAAGTGAACAGTGGCTGAGTTGTAGTGGAACTCCTATACTGTGTTTACAGCTTTTAGACCTGAGTCACTGAGGTTATGATGTTCAAGATTTGATTTGCTCTTCTTAAATGATGGGAGTGCTGAGTGCCTTCCCACAACCTCACAATACTTGTACTTCCCTAGTTTTGGGATAGCTGAGTAATGCCAGATTTAATCTGAGGGGAATAATAGTTCCCCAGGCCAAATGGGAAGATGTCTTGCTGTATAGTTGCCTGAAAAGATTAACCATAGAATCCTAGAATACCAGGTTGGAAGGGAGACCAGTAACGAGTGATTTGATGATCAATAACGAGTGGTGTCCCACAGGGATAGTGTTGAAACCTGTGTTGTTCAACATCTTTGTCAGTGA
>NW_009945151.1:0-6077 GCF_000696875.1 Nestor notabilis | reverse complement strand
TTGCCGGCTGGGTTTGAACCACGACAGCCTCACAGTCCACAAGTGCTTTTTATGCCTTTATCCGAAGAACTGATTGTAGTTTGATCCAGACAATAAGTATTCACTTTTCTAATCTGATGCTCTGAGTATTCAGGGATTCATTACCTATTGACTGATGTGCTCCGTAAATTCACTAGGTTCATCAGTTATAAGCCTCCCCAGGTGGCTTCAGTATGAAAGCTTCTGAAATGTATCAGCTGCTTAGATGCTAGTTTTTATACTCAAGATGTGCTGGACACAAGAGAGTTCCTGCTATAACAGTGTATTGAATAAATTTACATATATCCTTGAGCAACTACTGTGTGTTGGCTTTTGCCAGACTGTGACAACCCCAGCTGTCTTGGGATTTTCTTACCTTCTGACAGAGAAATGTCACTGACCTTTTCTGACCTTGTCCTGGAGTCATACATGAGATTTAGAAAGGTCTTTTGAAATGGCTTGGCTTCTCCCTTGGTTTGATAATATTGCAGAATACTACCTACTGGATTTTCCTGCTAGAAGGTAACAGTTTTTACAGCGGTAAGGTTTTAAATAGAGTTTTAAATACTTGGCATCAGAATAGAGTTTTTTGCATGCAATATATTAGTCAGTGTGACTTGTTAAACCCTAAGAAGTGGCCTATGCAAGAAACTGCATATTCCCTAGTAAATCATAGAAGTGCAGGAATGGGAGGGAGCTCAGGCAAACAGTTCATCTCTTTGTTTTGTGGCCTAGCCAAGGATTGTTTTTGACAGGGATTTTTTTTTTTAACGGACTCCAGTGATGAAGATTCCATGACCAATCCTGGTGAGCAGTTCCAATGTATGGTTGTTTTTGTTGGTTGTTTTGTCTTAATAGCTAACAAATCTTCTTTTACCACACGGTAAGTGGAACTATTCTTCTAACCTAGCTGGACATGAAGAACAGTTGATCACTGTCATATTTATAACATATTTATAACATTAATAAGCATCTTGCATATTTGAAGACTTATGTCTTCCCTCAGTCTCTTTTCTAGACTAAACAAACCCAAATCTTTCAGCTTTTCTTCCTAGATTGTATATTCCAACATGATGTGTTTTTTTTCTGCTCTTCTCTGGACTCTTCAGATTGTCTGCATAAATCTTGAAACATATTGTTCAAACTGAACTGTATTTTTGATTTGAGGCATCACTAGTGCCAAGAGGTGTGGACTAATTGCCTCTCATAAAATGCCATATTTGTGAGAGAATTATACTTCTAACTTAGTTTGCACATGGTCGTATCTAAGATCTTTCTTCAATTCTGTAGCTAACTTGCTTTTCTCTGCTTTTGTAATTGTACATTTGATTTGCATACTGAGATGTAGAATTTGTCTTTTTATTCTACCCCACCAATTTCACAGCGAATGATTAATTGACAACTCTTTGAACCTGTCCTGTGAAGGTTTTATTACTTTTCACAGCTGGATGCCCTGCAAATTTGAAGTGTACCTTAATATTCCATGATCTTGCTTCTAACTGGGCTTTTCACAAGGCAAAACCAAACAGTTTTCATCCAAGAATCATATAGTAATGTGTTTTGCAGAACACACTGGTTTACTGCTGAAAGCATTGGGGGTGTGTTGCGCAGCATGTGTCACAGTCTTACTAAACTTGAGATCATCTCTTCTGTTTCTCCCTTAGCCTGTGAATCATAAACATGGAACAAAACAGAATGGTCTGATGTGATTTATTTTTCACCTCCATTAAGAAGGTTGGCCAGAATACTACCTGTGCCCCTGGTTCTCCCAGCCCTTCCGCAGAGCCGGTAGTCACTTCTGGTTGGTCTGGTGTGAGTCACACCTGACAGTTTTATTAGTGTTCACGAATAGCATTAGGAAATGGCTGGATCACTAACTGGAGCTTGGCAGTATGTCTAATAATATCATGGATTTGGGCTTCTGGCAGGCAGGCAGCTAACGCCCTAGGACACCGGGTTGACAATGGATGTCTCTGTTCATCTCAGAAAGAACTGTAACATGAAAAAAATAATCTTGCTGTGATATTCATCAATGAAGCAGACAAAAAAAAAAACCCAAACCCAAACGAAACCCCACAGCATTTTGCCTGGAGTGTGGTCTGTTCGGTAACATGGTTTCCCAGTACTGAAATGGCCCCTAATTGTTTCCCAAGTTATTTAAGAGCAATAAACATACTCATCAGCTGACTTGTCCTCCAGCTGCTTTGAGAAAGTTTTTGAAGGGCTGCTTTATTTCCCCCCTCTATTCCTGGCAAAAGCACAAATATCTAACTGAAGTCACATTACTTAAATAGAAACTAATAGAAGAGGTGGTTGTACAAGTAGCTCAGGATCTGGACACAAATATGCACTAAGCTGCTGGTCCTCCTGGGGTGATATTCACCTCAGACAGAGACAAGAATTACAACTTGTTAGCTCAAAAAAAAGTAACTATCCTCATGTCTTTTAGTCAGCCCAGCTACAGAGTGAAATGGGAAGGCAGAAGAGGGATCTCAAGAGTGTTGGCCTGATAGACTATTAATAGTAAAAGAGAATAATCATAAAATAAGATGAAAGTATTTTGTATTAAGTTATCCTTAGCCTGTGAACCAATAAATAGCAAAGTGTTTTTTTTTAAAAAAAAAAAAACCACGATTTTTTTTGTCTCTTTTGGAAGCATGCTGTGCCAGTTGTAGTAGTAAACATACCTCCTTTGAATCACTGGAGATGAAAACCAGCCATATACTTGAGCTTAGGTGGCTCATATGGATTTATAACTGTTTTGTGTCTTTTGAGCATTCAGGAAAATCCGGCCCACAGATTTTTAAACTATGATTCTGGCTAAAGAGGAACAACACATTCTTTTCTGTTTTTAATAAGTCTCTCTCTTTATGCAACAAATCCTTCTAAAAAATTGTACCAGCAGCGCTAAGCAATGGGTAGCAGCTAGAGGCTGGGGAGAGATGAATTGCTTTGACTGGACAGAGACTAAGGGATTTGTACACCCAAATTTCTATTGTTTTTAGTAGGAATTTGGCTTCAAAAATCTTAGCCCTCATATGTATTCAGTCTCTAACAATCGGAGGTCTCTAACCATGCATTCCTATCTTGCTGGATCAAATCCTCCACTGGCTGGTCTGCCAGCCAGGGGAAAGCAGATAGGTCCTTGCACACATGCTCTCTCAGACTCCTTCCTTGTCAGGTGCACTTTGCTGCTTTTCTGATCGAGAGTACCTACCATCTGCTGGCTGGAGCTTACAGCTGAAGGAAGGAGGAACCCATATCCCACCAGGAGCACAGAGGTTACTTAATAATCTTAAGAAGGCTTACTATGTTATAATGTGGATTAGTTTTCCTCATTCTTTCAGTGGCTTTTCAGATTAGGAGAGACTTTATGAAAATGAAGAACACTTGTGCATTCTGCCATTGTTCCATATGATTTGGCATACTGTTGTTCTGATTCTCCCATGCAAATAAGTGAAGGAAATGGAAAAATAAATAATAATTGAAAAATCCTTGAATATCAATAGAAATAAATCATCTCATTTCAGTTCAGATGAGAAATCTGAATGAAAACCTGGAAGCTTAAGTATATAACAAGGGGACACTAATTTAGTGTATGGAGACCTATATGATTATTGAGAAGTCCATAATTTAGAATTATTTACAAGAGGGCTAAGTATTACTGTTACTTTATGGTATTCAGTTCATCAGTGACTTTTAAGTAAAGAATGTAACTTGGTAAAGTAGTTGCAGGTGAAAGGGAAATTTTTGCAGTAGTGTTTGCATTTTCACTACCTCTTCAAGAGACTCTTTAACTTGTACAGAAGAGAGCTAGCTATACAGGGATAGCATTCGCTACTGCATAAGCTGATGAAAGAACTGCAAAGGAGTAGATTCCTGAGGAGAACTCCAGTGGTGGTGCACTTAGATTAATGTATGTTCAGTGTGAGTTTGTTGATGTGGAGGATGTCAGAGAAAAGAGAAACTCAGAAACCTTAGTCAAGGCATCAAGACAACGGGACACATCATTTTGACACAGGAATTTTTATGGATTACATGGGACTGGCTGTACTCCAGAATTAATTCCAGGCTGAAATGCAGTTCCATTCTGTATCTTCCTTTGTGTTAGAAACCTGAGCAGTGAGTGGTTATTACACTGAATTGTATTACGTGCACTGTTTAAGCACACTGAGTACAGTACATGATTACAACTCTGTTTTTAACTACACTTCTCTTTAATGTATTTGTACTTAGAATGGCTCTGTAGGTTAACGCTGGACTCAACCCGTACAAACAGTGCATGTGGTTCTACAGGGAAGTTGCATTATCTGCCAGTGCTGAGCATAATGAAGAGGGGAAGTGCTCTTCAAACTGTATGAAAAGAATGTATGAACAGGCAGGATATTTTTACTTTCCTGCCCACTGCAGCTGCTGCTTTCATCCCAAGAAATTAAGTCCTCAGTGCAGAGAAGGTGGTGGCTGGAATTCTCCACTTCTCATAGATACACAGCTTTCTGGCAGCATAGCACAATTCTTTGTGCAGGCAATTGAGCCACCTGAGCTAGTGGGTTAGATTAATGGGAGGAATTATGTTTAAATGACTCTTTAGCACTTAAGGATGTCTCTAGGTGCCACTGGCATTCCTCTACCTTTCCACATACCTTCTCTCCCCTTACCAGTTCTTTCTGGGCTAGTTTCTTCTAGTGAAATTCCCACAGGACCCATCAGTCTCTTTCTGAGTTTGTGCCATCTGGCTGAGTCCTGACCACATCAATCCCTGGGTCTGTAGCCCACAGCTTAAAATGGAGAGAAAGGTTTTCTCATCCCCTTTCTATCCACAAGCCTTGCTTGTGGTTACAGCAAAAAGTATGTGTGGAGTATATATACAATTTATTGAGAAAAAGGCCTGTTTTTGGTGTTGAATCAATCATTCATTAAGGTTCTTGCCTTTCAGACAGAAGATTTTGATTCAGTGGATGAAAAAAATATCTTTTACCCAGGAGAATGCTATAACACTAGCCAGGGTTGGGGTTTTTGTAGTTAGTGTCCTCCTACTGACGTTCCTGCTGTATTTTCCCCATGCAGTATTCAGAGGGTAGGAAAAAAAATGATTTTTAGAAAATCTATTTTAGGACATTTACTACAGAGGAAGGAGAAATAGGTCTCTAACCATTGGGACTAATAGGGATCCAGAAAATTTAATAGTTTTTTTAAAAGAAAGAGAAGAAAAAGGGAGGTGGGGTAGGGAAGTTGGGGTAGGGGCGGTGGTGTGTGAGGTGGGCAGGACAGTGGGAACTGGCTGTGGCAACTTGGTGGATGATGTTCTGTTGGAAGGTGTAAGTTAAAATCTCTCAGCAGAGGAGGAATAGGGAACAGACACTGAGACTTGTGAATGTCCTGACACTTGGGTTACAGAATACAGTCTTGTCCTGGGTTCAGCTACAGCAGTCATTTTTTCTCCTTCTTAGTAGCTGGTGCAGTGCTGTGTTTTTGACTTTCAGCCTGGGAACAACGCTGATAACACTGATGTTTTTAGTTGTTGCTAAGTAATGTTTACTCTGACCAAGGACTTTCTCAGTCTCATGTTCTGCCAGGGAGGAGGGGAAGCCAGGAGGAAGCAGAGGCAGGACACCTGACCCAAACTGGCCAAAGGGGTATTCCATACCACAGCACGTCATGCCCAGTATATAAACTGGGGGGAGTTACCCGGAAGGCCCAGATCACTGCTCGGGTCGGGCTGGGTATTGGTTGGCGGGTGGTGAGCGGTTGTGTCCTCTCCCCTTGTTATTTCCCTTATCATTATTATTACTGGTGGTAGCAGTAGTGGTTTTGTATTATACCTTAGTTACTGGACTGTTCTTATCTCAACCCGTGGGAGTTATTTACATTCTTCCAGTTCTCCTCCCCATCCCTCTGGGAGCGGGGGGAGGAAGAAGGGGAGGAGTGAGCGAGTGGCTGAGTGCTTCTGAGTTACCTTCTGAGCTTAAACCATGACAATTCTTTGTGGCGCTCAATGTGGGGCACGAAGGGTTGAGATAATGACAAGTCTGACCAGAGTGTGTCTAATTATATTTGTG
>NW_009945150.1:17424-18071 GCF_000696875.1 Nestor notabilis | reverse complement strand
GGGAGGAGGGGATGGTGCCCGGGGGCACAGGGCAGGGTGTGAGTGCTGCTCTGTTCCTTCAGTGTGCGGGGCAAAGAAGGTGCAGTGTCCCGGCACCCACCACTGCATCCCACACTGGGAGCTGTGCGATCGGCACCAGGACTGTGAGGACGGCTGGGATGAGGAGGGGTGTCCCCAGCAGCCATGTCTGCCCGGAGCAGCCATGTCTGCCTGGGCAGTGGCAGTGCAGGAACAGGGTGTGCATCATGGCTGACTGGAAGTGCAACGGGATTGATGACTGTGGTGATTCCTCAGATGAAGATATCTGTGGGAAGCAAGCACGCTGTATGCTTCTCAGTGGGGTGAGACCTGTCTAGGCCATGTGTAACATAGGGGGTACTTGCTTTCCTGGGCCCCGGTTCCCCTTGGGATGGTAATAAGCACCCCGTGAACCTGTTGATGCTTTGTGGGACCTCCTCATGGATCTGGGACCCATGGCTTCCCCTGTGCCCTTCTGACACGAGTTGTGTGTGCCGTAGCCCCCTGCCCACCTGGCATGGTGCGGTGCGATGAGGGAAAGTGTATCCTGGAGTCCCTGATGTGCAATGATGAGGATGACTGCCTGGACGGCACCGACGAGCCCGGCACATGCGGTGAGTTGCATGTGG
>NW_009945150.1:13858-17372 GCF_000696875.1 Nestor notabilis | reverse complement strand
GGAAGTGCTGCAGAGCTGTCCTGTGTCATGTCACCCCTCTGCCGTGTTCCCACAGGTCGGAGCTGCTTTGTACGCAATGGGGGCTGTGCAGAGACGTGTACTGACACGCACTGGGGAGTGCAGTGCTCCTGTGGGGCTGGCTGGGTGCTGCAGGCAGATGGGCAGAGCTGTGCTGGTAAGGAGAGGTCAGGGTATGCATGTTTCGGGCATGTGTGGCTTCAGCTACTGTGATGGGGGTCTCCTCAGAGCCAAGTGCTCCTATGGGAACACCTGCCTTGGTGTCATGCCTGGCCCCGCAGAGCCTGTGTCTAGTCATGTCCCAGCAGCAGCTAGTGCATTTTGGAGTTGGGGACCAGTTCCTGGTATCCAGGGAGCCTTCCTGTGGTCCGTGGGGGGCGGTAGTGGAGCTGTGTGCTCCTGGCTGCACCTATCTCCGCAGATGTGGATGAGTGCTCCCTGGAGTACAGCCCCTGCAGCCAGCTCTGCAGCAACACCCCGGGCGCTTTCAGCTGCTCCTGCCTCCCGGGCTACACCCTGTGGCATGGCACCACCTGTGAAGTGTCAGGTAGGGTGAGCTAGGAGCCTGGGCTGTCTGGAGGGGCTGCACAGTGCCCCCCACTAGCCCCAGCCCCACTCACTGTGTAACATTCCCTTTGCCTTGGCAGACAATGCGACACAGATCCTGGTGGCTGTGGGGCAGGATCTGGCCCTTCTGGATGTGCGGACCCAAGCCTACCGGCCCCTACTCTCCACTGAGACTGAACCCCGTGCCCTGGTATATGACCTGCTCCGAGAAACCTACTACTGGCTCACAGAGGATGGCGAGCTCCATGTTCACCACCCAGGGAAGGGCACGCAGCCCCTCTATCCAGGTGGGGAGGAATGAGGATGCTGGGTGCTTTAGTGGGGCTGAGAGGGGTGCTGAGAGCTGTCCTGCCACCCCAGCCCTGCGTCTCCCATAGAGAAAGGGACATCCTGGGTTTTGCTTCTCAGCCTTGAGCAGGGGTGGTGTGCCTTAAACTGCTCTGTCCCTACAGATGTCGAGGAAGTGAACAGCATCTCCGTAGACTGGTTCACTGGGCAGCTGTACTGGGCCAGCAGTCACCCTCCAGCCATCTGTGCGGGGCTCGGTGATGGCCGGGGCTATGTGACAGTGCTGGGTAAGGATGTGGCACCAGAGCAGTTGACAGTGCATCCTGCTGCAAGGTGAGAAGCCAGTGAGCCAGGGTTGGCCCAGGCTCCTGGGTGAGCAATGCTGTTGCTGACCACATCATGTCTGCTGTGGAGCTGCGGCAGCACTGGTGTTATGCCATAAAGTGGGTGCTTAGTGCTTGCCACCAGGTCTCTGTACTGGATCAACCGCGGGCAGAGAGGCCGAACAGTCATTGCTGCAGCTGGCATGGATGGCTCAAACCGGCGGGAGCTCACAGTGGTGTCCATGGAGGAGCCTGTGGGGCTGAGCCTGGACCATGTGGCTGGCAGGCTCTACTGGATCAGCGAGTACAAGGAGGTAGGGATGTGATGCAGGTGCTGGGTGGTGATGAGGTGAGATTTGGGACACTGGCCCTGTTCCACTGTGGTTATGGCTAAGACATTGGGGTCAGGGAGCAGTGTCTAGGTCTGGCACATGTTCCTGGGCTGGGAGGGGGAAGGCACCACTGTGGCTGTGTGAGAGTGTGGGGAGTGCCACACTGTCACCATGCCTTGCTTCATCCCCAGTCCATCGAGACACTGCGGGTGGATGGCGGCGGGCGGCACTCATTTCCTGCTGTCCTGCGGAGCCACATGGAGCCACTGGGCTTGGCTGTGTTCGAGAGCCGGTTCTTCTGGACCGATGGCACGGAGCTGATGTCGGCCACCCGGGCCTCTCCCCAGGAGCACGCGGTGTTGCTCCGTGCCCCTGTCTCAGCTTTCACTGTGCTGCATGTGCTGCACCAGCCTCCCCGTGAGTACCCTGCTGGTACCGTGATACCCTGATGCAACTCACCCACACCAGTGCAGGGCTGGCAGCACCCCCACTGCTTCCTGGGGGGCTGTGGGGGGCTGTGGGGGGTTCTGGAGCTCACTGGGTCCTGCCCAATAGCTCTCCTGGTCCTCTGGCAAGGGGTTATGGGTTTGTAACAGAAGGGATGTATAAACCCATGCATAATCCCATGGCTTTGGGGAGAGCCGAGTCCTCCTGCCCCATGTGATACTGGTACCCTGCCTGGAGTAGCTGGCCCATATCCAGCCCCAGGACAGCCTGAGGTTTTGGGGGATTAGAAGAGGCACAAGGTGTCATGGCTAACTGAGCTCTTAATGTTCCCTTGCTCCCAGGGGACACTGCTGCGTGTGCTCCTGGCCTGTGCAGTCATCTTTGTCTTCTGTCCCCTGTGCACCCTCGGGGCTACAAGTGTGCATGTCCAGAGGGTCTCTTCCTCCTGCCCTCAGGGAAGTGCGCAGGTGAGTGTGGTCTGCAGGGTGGCCTTGGCTGTCTGGGGAAGGATGAATCCCTGTGGGACTCGGAGCAGGGCCATAAGGGGCTGTGGCTTTGGTGGGATGAGGTTTGGTGGGGGCCTCTGGCTTTGGTGGGTTGAGATTCCTGACACACACCAATGCTGTTGCATTTCTGCCTTTGTTTATGCTGGTGACCCTGTCTGGTGCCCCTAGGGCCGCACTTACACGCTGCTCTTGTACCCCGCAGAGCTGTCCATCGTGTATGCATCAG
Organism: Nestor notabilis; assembly: GCF_000696875.1. Classification (NCBI taxonomy): domain Eukaryota; kingdom Metazoa; phylum Chordata; class Aves; order Psittaciformes; family Psittacidae; genus Nestor; species Nestor notabilis. Next base: position 14,665 of record NW_009945150.1, on the reverse strand, counting down.
GGAAGTCCATCTCCCTGGTGCAGGTGGGCCCTGGAGCACACAGCAAACGGGTGCGGGAGTGGCAGGACCCCCTCCACCTGCAAGATGTGGACTGGCAGAGGTCAGTGCTCTATGGGACAGATGACCGTGGGACACTGCTGCGTGTTGTGGGACACCCTGGCAGGAGAGAGGCCATTGCGACTGGGCTGCCAGGTAAGACCCTATAGGGTGATGGAGGGCATGCTCCCTTTCCTGGTGTTCCGTGAGGCCTCCTGGCTGCAGAGCACAGCTGCCCAATCCCATGGTACCCATCCTGGGGCTGCGCTGAGGCACTGGGAAGCTGTGGCCTGGTTTTAGGGGCAGGGGGGAACCCAGATGGAGGAGCAGGTTCATGGCACAGTCCCATAACTGCTTGTCTGCCCACTCTTGCCAAGTGTGCTCTGCCCGTGTGGACATCCGTTCGGGGGACCTGTACTGGCTCGCATGTAACCGGAGGGACATCGGGGTGATCCACGTGTCTGACATGACCCCGCGCATCCTGCACCGTGCTTACAGCAGCATCCAGCACCTCTTCTTGGACTGAGCAGGTTCATGGCACAGTCCCATAACTGCTTGTCTGCCCACTCTTGCCAAGTGTGCTCTGCCCGTGTGGACATCCGTTCGGGGGACCTGTACTGGCTCGCATGTAACCGGAGGGACATCGGGGTGATCCACGTGTCTGACATGACCCCGCGCATCCTGCACCGTGCTTACAGCAGCATCCAGCACCTCTTCTTGGACTGGCAGCGCGGCACTCTGTACTGGCTAACTGGCGGGCAGCCCCCGCAC
>NW_009945150.1:11042-13239 GCF_000696875.1 Nestor notabilis | reverse complement strand
GGCACTGGTGCTGTACATGATGGCGCTGGGTGGCCCATGCTGCTCTGAGCTGGGGCAGTGTGCCTAGCTGCTGACAGCCATGTGGGGTGCTCTCAGAGGGGTCGGGAGTGTGGAGAGGGACAGCCCCAAATCCAGGCTCATGTTCCCATGCCTCTACCAGTGCTACCGAGCAAGGAGTCTGCCCTGCCACTCCCTCCCCCTGTGACCACCGCTATGAGAACAACTACAAGTACCACTGCTGCTCGGCCCACCACTTCCACCATGAGACCTACCCCAAGCAAGACCACCACTGCCCTCACCACTACTCCTGTACCAACCAGCAAGGCTACCACAACACCATCCACCACCAGCCAGTCCACGTCAACCAAAACCACCCCTGCACCAACCACTGTCCGGACCATACCAACCAAGAGCACCACTGTGCGTCAAGCCACCACCAGAAGCAGCAGCAGCACAACCACCACCACAACCACTCGGTCCTTGCCAACCAGGACCAGCACCACACAGCCGACTACTACCACCCAGCGCCTAACCAGTCCTGCACGGGTTGTGCCACCTACTTCATCCCTCCCATCCAGCCCTGCACACCGCCTGACCCCAGTCCTCCATCTGTTGTGTCCTCGCACTCATGTGCCCTGCCATGATGGCACCGAGTGCGTGGCCCAGGAATATGTGTGTGATGGGGAGAAAGACTGTGCAGATGGCTCTGATGAGGACGGGTGTGCCCAGCTCTGTGACACCCCAGGTAGGAGCTGTTCTTCAGTCCCCTGTGCCAGGGCTTCTGGCTGCTTCCTGGTGGGGTTGGTGGGATGGGGCACTGTGAAAGCCTGTGTGTGTCCTGGGCTCTGATGCTTGTGTTGTGGCATACTGATTTCTTCCAAGCTTGGGACTGGGCTGGAGGTGCTGTCAGAAGGGGACACTCTGCTGCTCACAGTGACCTTGATGTGTCTGACCTGAGACTGTCCCAGTTGCCTTGCTTGGGTCCTAGGCTGCTGGAGATGCACTGACTAGGAGAGACCAGTTGCTGTAGTGTGGGGCCATTCTAGGTCTTGGAGGGGCTAGCAGGGGGTCTGGGCACCCTGGCTGCCTACTACAGGCTTAGTAAGGTCCCTTGTCTCCCCAGGGGCCTTCCACTGTGCAAGCGGAGCGGTGTGCCTTGGGGCTGGGGAGCGCTGCGATGGGGTGCCCCAGTGCCCCGATGCCTCAGATGAGACTGGCTGCTGGAGCCCCACACAGGAGTGTGCCCTGCGCTGTGACGGTGCCACCCGCTGCATCCCAGAGAGCTGGCTGTGTGATGGCCATGCCGACTGCCTGGACCACACCGATGAGCAGGGCTGTGGTGAGACCTTGGGGCTGCATGGGACAGGGGCTTCTGGGGGGTGCCTGCCTCAAAGGTGGGTGGACTTGGTTTTCCCTGGGTCCAGGAGCACGCACTGCCCTGGGCAACCTGCTGAGTGGCTGGAGGGGCTGTACCCTGTGCTGGTGGGATGGGGCCGGGGATAGGGACAGTGCCACTGCTCAGCCCTGTCCCTGCCTGTAGTGCCAAAGGAGTGTGGCCCCGCCGAGTTCCCCTGCCAGAACGGGCAGTGTGTGGCCCTGGCCCTGCGCTGCGATGGTGACCACGACTGCCAGGATGGCTCTGATGAGGAGGGCTGTGCCATGCCCCGGCCACTGCTCTGCCGCATGGGCGAGGTGGCGTGTCCCCACAGTGGAGAGTGTGTGCCGGAGGCCTGGCGCTGCGACGGTGCTCCTGACTGCGGGGATGGCTCAGACGAGCAGGTTGGTGGGGTGCTGGGGACACAGCCTGTCCCCCCTTGCTCCTGGGAGGGCTTGTGGTCCTGCTCACCTTCTGCCTTTGCAGGGCTGTCCCTGGGAGAAAGGGCTGTGTGGAGACCGGCAGTGGGGCTGCTCCGATGGTCACAAGTGCATCCCTGATGTCTGGCGCTGTGATGGAGAGAGTGACTGCACGGATGGCAGTGATGAAGCTGTCTGTGAGAAACAACCTGCTTTATCCCCTCTGTGTCTTGCCCATGGGAGGTTGGTGGGTGCCCAGCACAGAGGGAGGTGGGGATGTGTCTGTGCCGAGGTGAAAGGCCTTGTGGGCTCTTCCCATCATCTGTGGTGGCTCCATGTCCTGGGTAGCTGCGTTGCTCTAAGGCCGGTGACCTTGGGACTAAGATAGCCTCGGATATGGCTG
>NW_009945150.1:10077-11011 GCF_000696875.1 Nestor notabilis | reverse complement strand
TGTGGGGGCAGCCAAATCTGCCCAAGCTGAGCAAAAGCCGCTGATTGGTGAGGCTCAGGGCAGCATTCCCTGTGTGTCCTTGCAGGCCAACCTGCTTCTTGCCAGAGTGACAAGTACCAATGTGGGCCGGGAGCCTGCTTGAATGCATCCTTGGTGTGTGATGGCCATCAGGACTGCGCGGACGGCTTAGACGAGGGGAGGAACTGCTCGGTGCCCTGCCAGCGGTCCTGCGGTCATCTCTGCTACCCATCACCCCAGGGCCCTGTGAGTGCCAGCAGCCGTGGTCCAGGGGCTTACCCCAGTCTAGCTGCAGGAGGGAGCCTCATGTGTCCCCTGAGGGGGAACCCTGACAGCCCTTTTCCCCACAGCGATGTTGGTGTGACTCAGGCTATCGGCTGGCTGATGATGGTCTGTCCTGTATGGACATAGACGAGTGCACAGAGCAGGGTGAGGAAGCCTGCAGCCAGACGTGCCTCAATACTCCAGGGTCTTACAACTGTAGCTGTCTCCCTGGCTACCTGCTGGAGCCCGATGGCCACATCTGCAAACTCACCGGTAAGCCCTGGGGTGGTCAAGCAGTGCTGAGAGTCCCCGGCACTCTAGGGTACACCAGCAGCCAGTGGGTACCTGTCTCCCCCTGCCTGCTGCCAATGCAGGGAGCCTTGTTGTCCCATGAATAGCCCTGTCCCCTCTGCCTCTGAGGCTCCACTCAGCTTTCAGCTGACTGGAAAATCCATCCATTACTAGCTGGAGAACATGCTGTGCAGTAGGGCCGAGTCCTTGCAGGCTCCAGCGTCTGAGAGTGCTGCATTCCCTGCATGCATGTGCTGGGTCCATGGGGCCACCAGTGCTGAGCAGGGTCTGGGTTGCTCTGTGTTGCTCCAGGACCAGAGGCCCTGTTGCTGGTGGCTGTGCAGTCAGAGGTGCTATCCTA
>NW_009945150.1:8806-9696 GCF_000696875.1 Nestor notabilis | reverse complement strand
TTGGAAGTCGAGGGTCCTCTCCTATGGCCTGCGGAGTGGCCGTGAGGAGGTGCTGTTGGCCACTGACAAGGATCGCGTTGTCTTCTCGCTTGACTATGACTTGGTGGAGAGGAAGATCTTCTGGATGGACCTGGCCACAGAAAGCATCCGCTGGCAGGGCCTCGACTCGGGCAAGAAAGGCACACTGGTGAAAGGTAGGCTGCAACAGTGTGGAGTTAGCAGGCGTGGCCTCCCTGTGGCTGTGTAATCTCCAGGTTGCAGTGGGGCGCCAGGCTGTGTCCCCTTGCATGGAGAGGTGCTGGTGGGAGCAGGACTGAGAGGAGCTGGAGCTTGTGGGATGGAGGGGACCTGGGCTGGGAGTTTTGTGTCAGAGGCCCATGCAGCTGTTAGCACTCACCCCATGGGTGGTGGCTCTTGGGTGCATTGCAGGTGTAAAATCGGACTGTATAGCAGTGGACTGGCTTGGGAGGAACCTGTACTGGACAGATGGGGCAGCAGGGCAGGTGCTGGCCACTCGTCTGGGGGCTACCTGGCAGGGGACACCAGAGTACACAGTGGTGATGGATGGAGACCTCGACCAGCCCCACTCCCTGGTGCTCCAACCTCTGGCAGGGTAAGGCTGGGACAAGAGGACATGGGGACCTCCTTGCCATCCCTGCATTACCCCACTTTCCTCCATGGAGGCAGGCAAGAAGCTGGGGAAGAGTTGGGATCACCCCACCTGGGTGCTGGTGGGGCTGTGTGACTGGGGCAGGAGACGAGACCAGGCACCTGCCCCTGTCCTTGGTGGGGCTCTCAGTGCACCCCTGATGGGACGGGAAGCCCCCATGCTGCTCCTCTGGGCTGCCCACGATGCTGTGGCAGGTCCATGTGCTAGCACCTCTCTTCCC
>NW_009945150.1:8171-8757 GCF_000696875.1 Nestor notabilis | reverse complement strand
AGGCCACTATGGATGGGAGTCATCGGCACGTGCTGCTGGCCCGGGGGCTGGGCTGGCCCACTGCACTGGCCCTTGACCTCCCCACCTGGAGGATCTTCTGGCTGGATGAGAAGCTGGGCAGCATTGGTTCTGCACATCTGGATGGCACCAGTGTGAAGGTGTGTGGTGGGGGGCGCTAGTGATGGGGCCCTGATGGGCACCAGGGTGGGCACTCACAGTCTCTCTGCCAGGTCCTGCAGCTGAGCTGGGTCCGGAGCCCCTTCGCAGCGGCTGTGTGTGAGGGGCAGCTCTACTGGTCAGAGAGGAAGGCATGGTCCGTGCAGCAGGTGGACAAGGCCAGCGGCAAGAACAGGACCGTGCTGCTCAAGAGGCACGGGCAGCCCCATGGCCTCCAGGTATGTACCTGAGGGACCCCCAAACCCTGCTGTGCCAGTTCTGCTGGCGCTCCCACCATGCATGGCCCTGCTGTCCTCTGAGTGTGGAGCCACTGGGAGCTGCATCCCCTTCCCAGTGGTCCTTGGGCAGCCATCCCTGTGGTCAAGGTTCTCTCTTGAAGCATCGGTGCCTCCACATCCTGCCCCCAACC
>NW_009945150.1:7679-8017 GCF_000696875.1 Nestor notabilis | reverse complement strand
CCTGGGCCTCTTAATGCCCCCCCCTGCCTCCCCCTCCACGACTCAGCCTTTGCCCTCCTGGTGTCACCGGCAGCCGTGGTGCAGGTACCATCCTCCAGAGCCTGCCCTGGGGGCTGCCATCCTCATCACTGACAGGGGAGCATGGTCCACATCCTATTGCTGCCTCCTTCCTCCAGGTCTACCTGAAGGACTTGCCCACAACGGCTGGATCCCAAGGTTTTCCTCCCCACCGGGCCCTGCCCTTGGCCAAAGTGGTCCAACTGACAGCCATCGACTATGCAGTGAAAGACAAGAGCCTGTACTTTGCAGAGGTGGGGGGGGACTCCATTGGGCTGCTG
>NW_009945150.1:5804-7481 GCF_000696875.1 Nestor notabilis | reverse complement strand
TCTCGCCCCTCCCCCTTGTCCTTTGCCACAGCGGCTGGCAACCGCAGGCCCAGTGCTGCTGTGGAGTGCGCAGCCATGGACGGCACCGGCCGCAGGGTGCTCTGGAAGAGAGCCCGGGCTCCCACTGGCCTAGCCTTTGGGGGTGCAGGCACCCGGCTGTACTGGGCAGACCGTGGTGAGTGTGGGCTGAGCAGGGGCACTGCTGGGGGTGGCGGTGGTGTGGGCGCTCGGTCTGCAGGGCACCCTGGAGCCCTCTGTGCCCTCACATCTGATGTCCCTGCATCTGTGCCCTGCAGAGAGAGGCACTATCAGCAGCATTGAGCTGGACGGGTCCCGCTTCCGGGTAGTGCGGGAGGGACTGCATGGCCTCTCACTCTTTGCCATTGGAGAGGGCTTTCTGCTCTGGAGCACAACCTCAGCCAACGGTGAGTCCCTCCGCTGTGCTTCGCCCAGCCCCTCCTACTGCACCAGAACAGGGGGTCTCTGCCAGCCCCAGTGGGGTGCAGGCTGCCCCTTCTGGGACCCTGCCTCCCATCCTGAGCACCCTTGTGGAAGGAGGTGGGCAATGCCAACCCTTCTTCAGGCTCTAGCAGGATCTGGCACAGCCGTCTGGAGCGGGCTGAGAGCTGGTGGTTCCCAATGGAGCAGGAGTTGGTGGCCATGAAGATTTACAGCCAGTTCTCACAGGAAGGTGGGTCTGGGGCTGTCCCAGCCTGAGGCACCTAGAGAGCTGAGCCATACCCTGTGGTGGCCATGCTAATCTATGCTGTTCTGGCAGGCACCAACGGCTGTGCCAAGAGCAACGGAGGCTGTGCCCAGCTCTGCCTGCCCAACCCTGCGGGGCGGCTGTGCCGCTGCTCCGCTGGCTACCACCTGGTGCGAGGGGTGGAATGCATGAAGGCACTGCCCTGCCCGGCCCCACTCCAGGCCTGCCCTGACCTCCAGACGTGCATCTCCAGAGAGCAGGTCTGCGATGGGCATCCCAACTGCGCTGACGGCTCTGACGAGTCTGACTGTGAGTGCCTGCCCACAGCCGGGTGTGCAGGGGTCCTGCCTGCCTGGTTTCCCCCAGTTTGGGGAGGTGGGGGTCACACTTGTGACTCTGATCTGTGTCCATCCTGCTAGGTCCTTCCCTGGAGATGGGGACCCTGATCCCCATGGTGGCAACATCACGAATGTCTCATGTGGAAGAACAGAAACCAACCTTACCTACAGCTTCACCCAAGTCTCAGCAGCCCGGCCCCAGCCTGCCTGCAGCCCCTAGTCCCAGGGAGCGTGGACAGCCTTTCCTGGTACACCCCGGCACTGAGGAGGTGGTGGGGGCTGTGCCGTGCAGCAGTGAGATGTGTAACCTACGTGGGGACTGCGCCATCGAGGCTGGGCGAGTGACCTGCCACTGTGCCCTGGGCTACCGTGGTGACTACTGTGAGGAGGCAGAGGTGCAGCCTGTTGCAGGACCTATTGCCCTAGGGGTGGCCGTGCTCCTGGTGCTTGCTGCTGCTGGTGTGGGGGCCCTGGCCTACATGCGGAGGAGGGACAGGCGGAGAAGGTGAGCTCTGGGGTGCGCTGGGACAGGTACAACAAGAGGGACAGAGAAAAGGTATGCATGTAGAAAGGAAGCAGAGAAGTCTGTCATCCTCCTGGTAGGTGTTTCAGGTACAACGGGGGATGGAGAGG
>NW_009945150.1:455-5741 GCF_000696875.1 Nestor notabilis | reverse complement strand
CTATTTGGAAAGCTCCCATCACCCTTGCAGGCCACTACCAGGGATTGCGGCAGGACCTTGGGATCTGCCCCATGTCTAGGAGGTGGCAATGCCATTCTCATTGGCATTGTTGTTTTCCTCCCCAGGACCTCAAGCACTGCCTCGACCCGAGTGCTGACCTTGTACCACCGTGAAAGCGACCCTGAGGAAGAGGATGAGGAGGAGGAAGAGCTTCCTCCAAAGAGTGATACCTTTGTGAATGAAGCTTATGATGGGAAAGAGGTGAGCAGCATCTGGAACAGACCCTGGTAGGGATCTCCCTGCCACTCTACGGTGCCCCAAGGCCCCCTCCTGATATGCAGGTCCCTCCCCAGACCATTGGTGCCCACTCTTGAGCAAGCTCTGCTCTCCTGCTGGGAGAAAAGGGCAAAACTCTGGGGTGCCTGGAGTCTGGCTGGTTACACGGACTGTCCCATTCCACGTGTGGCTGCAGCCCCTGTACCAAGGTGCAGGGTGGGCTCAGGAATGCTGGCTCAGACTCATCCCTGATGCATCCTGATGCTCAGCCCTCTGTTATCTCTGCAGGAGCTGCCAGCCCCGCTAAGGAAAGGAACATCTTGCCCCGACACTGTATGTTCATAAAGGAACGTTGTGCAGCATCTCTGGTGCCATTGTGATTTGTGTGTGGGCCAGGGAGGGGAGGATGGTTTGCTCTTCTCAGCTCTCTAAGTTCTAGGGAACTTACAGGAGATTTTCAGGAAGTCTCCAGCTCCAAAACACCCTGTGAGCTACCTGAATCTGATCACCCACTGCAAGGTGCATCTTGTGTCATCCCTTAATTACACTTAGGGTCTCTTCATAGAATCATGGAATGTTTAGGGTTGGAAGGCACCTTAAAGATCACCCTGTCGCAACTCCCCTGCCAAGGCCAGGGGCACCTTCCACTAGACCAGGTTTCTCCAAGCCCTGTCCAAACCCTGCGTGGGCTGTCCAGCCACAGCTTCTCTGGGCACCCTGTGCCAGTGCCTCAGCACCCTCACAGTAAAGAATTTCTTCCTAATATCTAATATAAATCTACCCTTTGTCAGTTTAAAGCCACTCTTTGTCCTATCACTACATCCTTTGTAAAAAAGTCCTTCTCCAGTAGAGCCCCTTTAGGTACCAGAAGGCTGTTACAAGGTCTCCCCTGAGCCTTCTCTGCTCCAGGATGTACAACCCCAACTCTCAGCCTGTCTTCACAGAAGAGGTGCTCCAGCCCTCTGATCATCATTCTGGCCTTCCTCTGGACTCACTTGAGCAGGTTCATGTCCTTCTTGTGTTGGGGCCCCAGAGCTGGATACAGCACTGCAGGTGGGGTGTCATGAGAGCAGAGCAAAGGAAGGAGAATCACCTCCCCCAGCCTACTGGCCACGCTCCTTTTGGTGTGGCCCAGCATACGGTTGGCTTTCTGGGCTGCAAGTGCGCACTGATGGCTCATGTTGCGCTTCTTGTCACCCAGCACCCCCAAGTCCTTATTTTCAGGGCTGTTCTCAGTCTGTTCTCCATTCAGCCTGTATTTGTGCTTGGGATTGCCCCAACCCATGTGCAGGACCTTGCACTTGGCCTTGTTAAACTTCATGAGATACATGTGGTCCCACCTCTCCAGCCTGTCAAGGTCCTTTTGTATGGCATCACTTCCCTCCAGCTTCCTTCCATCTTGGTCCACCATCCCTCTGCAGCAAGGCTTAGCTTGTTGACCCAGGGTGCTTTGGACTTGCCTGGGGTAGAAATCAGGCTGAATAGCTCTGCAAGAAAGCTGAATTAGCTCTTGCCCTGTTATTCTGGGTGCTGAGCAGGATTTTATAGTGCATTTTTGACCTCCTGAGTGTCCCTTACAAACCAGTGAGACCAGTTTTACTGCCTCACACCAAGCTAATGATGAAAGGGGAAATATACACTATTTTCTTACCCTGTGATCTCTTCCTTGGCTGTGCTTAAGGAAGGAGAAACCTCTTTCAGAGCTGATTTTTTTCATAGGGAAAGTCCCTGAGGAAGGTGCTATAAAAGCAACTTGTTCTCTTTTACAGACCTTTTCTCCCTGCTTCAGGCAAAGCACAGGGAGCTGGGTTAGCTGTACCCCCTGGCTCCCAGCCTAGCCTGCCTGGCAGAAAGCCCATAACCATACCACAGCACAGACCCGTTCCTCTTCATTTATTCTGCTGTTTGCAGAGCCCTGAGTTGAGCAGAGGCATGTGGGAGGTGCTTCCCAGCCCAGAAGGCTGCACACCGCTAACCTGTGCCTTGCTCACATTAAAGAAAAAGATCTTTGCCCTAGGTTTCCTGCAGCAGTGTCAGACATCCAATTCCAGGGAAAACAATAATGTAATAATTGAGTGGCAGAGCAAAAGGGACAGTTTGAGCTGGATACCTCTCTAGAGGGACCCAGAACAAAGAAATCCCTGTTGTTTTATTTCCTTATGTACCTGTTCTTCGTAAGTTCTTCACATGCCTCTTGGTGGTTTTTGCTCTGGGGTCTTCTTGTTTCTTACTTGATTCTTCCTCTGTCTCCAGGCAGGCCATCTATCTGGACAGGTTGCAGCTTTGGAAGTAGAGGTTTTCTTCCAATTGTCCCTATTCCTTTGTCATCTTGGTTTGTTTCCCATTGTTTCTTTTCTTCTGATGAGCAACCCTTCTCATATGTGGTTCTTGGGTCTGACAAAACTGGCCATTTGCTCCCATTCCCAGATTCCCACAAAAATATTTTCTCCTGACATTTTCTGTTCTCTTCTATCTCTTGGCCTTGGTCTAAAGCTCCCACTTGATCTTTTTCTTCCTTGACTCCTAGCACCTCTTGCTTGCAAATTCTTGGCTAATGCTGCTGCCAACAAATGAATCACCTGTTCTTTTGTCTTCCTTTTCTTTGATTAGTTCAACTTTCTGCCTGTTTTCATGGCCATCATACACAAATACAGCCACACAAAATCTTTTTCTAATGCTGGCATGTGCTCTTGCAAGTATTTTCATATATTGAGGGCCACCCGATTCACAAAGTGTGTCATTAAAGTTCTGTGGTGTCATTCCTCTGTATTTTAACAGAGCTTGTTGGAGCCATCCCCAAAAATCAAGAAGATGCTCATCAGGTTTGGATCATCTGCTAGCCGGGGGTTTCTGTCTCCTCCCATCTGTTCAGTTCAGCATCCTTATTAATGATTTTCTCCCTCCCATCAGGTCAAGACAATTCCCTCAGCAATACCTGTGCATCTCCACAACTGGGATTGTACCCAGGGCATATGTTAGAAAATATTTGAGTGCACTTCTCAGCATCCTCCCTCAGTCTCATCATTTTACTTCCCTATAGAGCCATCACTAGGATTCCAAGGTTGGTTAGTAAATACACGCAATACAGGTGGACCTCCACCTGCCACCCTGGTTGCCTGGCAGCAGGATTAGGCACATTAGAAGTCATAGGATAGATTCTGGCAGCAGAGCAGAATCAGAAAACTGAGAAAGAGCATTAGACACAAAAGGTGGAGTGGGACATGTTTGGGGATTTAACTTCCACAACCACAACTGTTACCCCAGATCTAATTCCTCTTCCCTTGGCTAGATGTCTCCTTGCCCTTGCCCAATTATCCCGCACATACCAATAATCCATTTGACCAGGGCTTTCATCCTCTAAGTGGTGTTGTAAATAAGTGAGTCTTAATTGATTGTTCCATGGGTTGGCTGAATTTCCCAGGGGCTCCCACCAGCTTCCCTAGTAATATATAGCCATTCCTTCTGGCACAGGGCCACTGCATGCTTTTTAGATAATTGAGCTGTGCCATAAATCTTTTCCCAATTTTGCAATACCTTGGCCAATGGTGTCCCCTTTTCTATGCTGAGTTTATTCACCATTACCAGAAAAAGAACCTGTGGGGGAGACCCTCCCATTGAGTCACAAGGTTCAGAAAGGACCACCTTGCTTTCTAAACTCCTTCTCAGAGAGAAGTCTAGGTGTGGACGGATGCGATCTTAGTCACAGACTTGGTCAGCGGTTTATATCTGAAGGATTGTATTTCTCATTGCTAAGAGGGACTTGAATCCCTTCTATGTGCATCTAACATTGATCAGGCTGCTCACCCATAAGCAAGCTGCAGCAGGGGAGGGACTCAGACTCACTACAGTATTGTTTCTGAATCTGTTTAGAGAATTTTAACACTCACCTTTCAATGCCTGCTGCTCAAAAGGTCTCAGGTGAACTCACCCAATGCCAGCAGTTGGATGGAGATGAGAGGATCTGGAGGTGGTGGCTTAGAATGCCACCTGGGTCACCAAACTGTTAAAGAAAGGTCTTTGCCCCAGGTTTCCTGCAGCAGAATGTCAGACATCCAATCCCAGGGAAAAATAATTTAATAATTGAGTGGTAGATCCACAGGGGACAGCTTGAGCTGGGTGCCTACAGAAAGGGACCCAGAACAGTGAAATCCCTGGGCTTTTATAACCCTTACAATCTATGTACCTGTTCTTCACATGCCTTGCACATGTCTCTTGGTCCAGTGGTGATTTTTGTTCTGGAGCCATCTTGTTCCTTATTGGATTCTTCCTCTGTCTCCGGGCAGGGTGTTAGGTGCTTTTATCTAGATAGGCTGCAGCTTCTGTTGACAGTTGTAGCTTCCTTATCTTCCAGTTTGCACTGGTCTCAGGGACTCCTTTCACATAACTAAGCAACAGTTCAAGACAAGTTCAACTTTTCTAGGTTGCAGCTTGCAGCTTAAGGCTTCAGCAATGTAGCTACTCTTGCTATGCAAACTACTCAGACAAAAGCATACAGTTAAGAGGATTCAGCTAACTGAACTTAATTTACAACACTCACGTGGGAACACTGGAGCTACCTTTGCCCAAGCTGCTGCACAGTACAGGAGGATGAGCTATAAGCTGCATGGAAGGACTGCAGCCAGGGCTGATCCTCAACCCAGCACGGCTTTGACACAGTTGAGGTATTTGGAGCACAGCAAGCTTTTGAGGAGGTTGCAGAGATTCAAGCCAGTTCCTTGGTCTTGTTTCCAGCCTGATCTGAAGTACCCCAAGAGAAGGTCATGGCTTGGAGGGGCAGGAGCCAGCGTTGCTCTTAATGCCGGGCTGTGGGGACAGTGCCCACTGCTGTCTCTGTGCTGGGTCTACAAGTCAGAGTCACAAGGCAGGGTGCTCCTCCACTGCTGTCCATCTTTCTCGCCCTCCAACACATCCCAGGGATTGTGGTAAGTCCCAGCGGAGCATGGCCCAGCCTCCAGTACAGGGCTGGGGGGCACTTTGGGGGCCCTGAGCTTCTTGCAGCAGTGATGGAAG
>NW_009945150.1:0-424 GCF_000696875.1 Nestor notabilis | reverse complement strand
GGTGAGGCCCAGCCCCCCCAGGATCTCAAAGCAGCTTCCCAAGTAGCTCAGCACCAAGCTGTAGCCTACAACCAGCGTGCTGCCAGCTGGTGCAGGCAGTGCCCACAGCTCATGGGTGTACCAGGAGGCAGGCACAAGGCTCAGCAGCCCTGAGAGAAGCAGCACAAGCCCTGCAACGCCAGCAAGCGTCCGTGGCTCCTTCTGCCAGCAGCGAACCCCCAGGGCAGCCACCAGCAAGCCCACCAGAGTGAGCACCAGCGAGGAGGGCATCATCCCTTGGGCCACCTGCACAGGCACCTGCTTGAAGTAGCCCAGCTCATCAGCTTGCCCGCAGAGGCGGTCGTGGCTGCTCTGCCGCTCCGTGCAGATGTCCCAGATGCCCTGCTCCGTGACGAGGTCAATGGGCTGGTCGGGTACAAGGCTC
>NW_009945149.1:3120-3359 GCF_000696875.1 Nestor notabilis | reverse complement strand
AGGAATGATATCTCTCTTTGGGTGTGGTTGTGGGGGTGTGTATATATATATACATGTATATATAAGACAAAAGTGATGGTATATTGAAAAATGTAGGATCTGAGGATGATGTGAATGGTATGGAATAAGGGGTGGATACTGTCCTAGCTTCAGCCACAGCAGTCATTTTTTCTCCTTCTTAGTAGCTGGTGCAGTGCTGTGTTTTTGACTTTCAGTCTGGGAACAACGCTGATAACACC
>NW_009945149.1:0-2358 GCF_000696875.1 Nestor notabilis | reverse complement strand
TCAAAATCCAGGCAAGCAAGTTGCCATTTCCTTACGCCTTTGCTTTTATCCCACTGGAAGCTCATGACTATATTGCTTCCTGCTATTCCATCGTTGGCTGAGCAGAGGTCTCTATTCAATGGACAACCAGGGCAATGCAATCAAATCACCTGCTGTTATCCAGCAGTCAGGTGTTCTGTGCAGAAGGCTTGAAGACGTGGATGTCCTTAGGAACTCCATGAGATCTGAAGGACGTAGACAAATTGCAGCGTGGGCTTCAATGTGAAAATACTTGTTGGAATGTTCTAACTGCCCGGAATTCCCATAGTGGAAGCACAATGCTGAATTTGTTTTCTAACGGGATGAGGTGGTCCCTTGGGTTTACTGCTGTTCTCTAGCACTGTGTCCTAATATCCGTGGAGAACGCAGGCGTCTCTTGGCTTGCTCGTGATGCATAAGAAGCAAATACCTGTCTGGTGCCCTCTTGTCAGCTGAATCCCAAAGTACCCACAGATCTTGTACTGTATCAAGTGTCCCCAGTGTAATGCTTCAAGTCCAGTGCGACTGCTTGGCTGTTCTCTCCAGTTGTTACAGTGACACCTGATGGTTTTAGCCTCTGTGATAGAATTGGAAAGTAAATAATTGTATTGCCCTGGATCGTGGCTCGGCAGCCTGTTGAGAGAGAAGTTTAATGTCCCTTTGCCCTGAGGGTTGTCCAGCTTTCCTGAAATGTGCATCTTTGGAAAAGAAGAGGAGTCAGAGACATGTTCCTGGAGAGAGCATTCCTCTCTTGAAGCAAGGCAGGGACACCCAGGTTTATGCCCTGTTATCCAGACAGCTGGTTTTGCTTTTTCTCACCAGAGTCCTCAGTTAAAAATGTCAGCTGTAAACCTGTTACAGCTAAAAGCTACAAGCTGGGATGTGGAATCCCAGAGGTGCCGATACAAACAAAACCTTCTCTGGAGGTGAGATGATTAAAATCAGTTTTCAGTGATCCACATCTGCATCTATGAGAAGCTCCAAAATTAAGCTCGGACACCTTTAGGCAGCTGCTTGCTCCAGAAAACCATGAGGAGCACTGTTCTGTGCTCTGGGGCAGCAGAGTTGTAGGATGTGTTTAATTAACATTGGTATCAGGTGTCTTTGCTCACTTGTCTGAGGGATCTGTGGGAAGCCTTCAGCGAAAGTAGCTCTTCTAATGAGCTGTCTCAAGTTGTGTTTTGAAGACTGCAACCCAGAAGTAGAGCGTTTTGGTTTGTTACGAGGATGTTTAGGGAAGTTTCTGGATGTAGTCATGCTGACAGAGCTTTGTTCCATAATGGTTCAATAAGAAGTGCAGTAGCTTCCCCACCCTGGTTTGGGATCGCTTTGGTCCAGTGCCGTTGCAACCCAGAAGTAGAGCGTTTTGGTTTGTTACGAGGATGTTTAGGGAAGTTTCTGGATGTAGTCATGCTGACAGAGCTTTGTTCCATAATGGTTCAATAAGAAGTGCAGTAGCTTCCCCACCCTGGTTTGGGATCGCTTTGGTCCAGCGCCGTTATCTGGAATATGCAGTTTCTGCATTGTGGCAGTCTGGGAACTGCTGAAAAGTTACCCACGTTTAGTTACTGTGTGCTCCCCAAGCAAGGACTGCAGGAGTGCTAGGGCAGCGTGGTGACAACCAGGAGCCTGTGCTTATGTCCCCCAAAGCAGAGAATCGATAGAGCAACTCTAGAGGTTGCTCATAGCAATAGCTGCATGAAGAGAAGCAGCCCAGCGTTAAAGCTGTCGAGGTGCTCTATAGCAACCGCTTGCTCCCGGTTGCTTACAGAGGAAAAGATGAAGAAAAGAAAAAGGCCAGTTTTCCTTGGGTGCTCCTGCGCGAGAGGGACGAGAAGCAGAGGATTTAGTGGGTAGCCTCTGGGAATGAAGGGTGATCACGTCCGTGTGCTTTGTTCTAGCTAATGTACTCGCCGTAGGCTAAAATGACTTTGTAGGTCGTGTTGCCATGACTGGATCTACCTGAAATTCTGATGCCACAAACCAGAGACTATTGCACACAAAAGTGTTTATCTTTTGCATACGCTGTGAAGTGCCACAAATTTTGTGCAGTGCAAAGGGGAAATTATGTCTCAATCCATGGAAAAAGATCAAATTACATCACAGGCTTTCTTTTGGGAAGGAACCTGACTATATTGGAGTTCCAATGATGTTTCACAGTGGGAAGAAATGACAGAGAATATAAAGATTTATAAAAAATAAACATAAAATGAAAAATATAAATATAAAAATAAATTTATCTCTTCTTGTTGTATATGCTTCATTTTTCCTCTACTTAATGGTGTGCTTGTCTGTCTGTCCCAACTCCGTTGGACTCTGCTGGTAGGCAAACAGTTCTTT